>NC_056728.1:1846409635-1846562135 GCF_019279795.1 Protopterus annectens
TTTTTCTTAAGGGGTTGGGGGTTATTTGGCAGACTCCAAGCACTCTTGGCTGTGTTCATGGTATGCCTGTATAACATGTTCTGCAGTGTGTCCCATATTCTGGACCTGCACAGGGCTTTTCATGGATTCCACATTGGTTTGTAGGGGTGCAAGCTATGCTTTACACATGTGTTTCACTGTGGTAATCTGGCCAGGGACTGGGGTCGGGATGTGTAACTACAGTGTGATTACTCTATGGTCTGGTCTTACCAGTGAAGGATACACTTCTCATCTTGACATCCAGTACACATATTTCTGATTATCACATCCAGTATGCTTACCCCTCTTGTGCAAGTGTTACATTTTGCATGTCCATTTTGTTTGATGGATTCTGGGAAATTGTCTACACTTGTGTCAGTGCTAGTATAATACAAAGAGTATAGTGACAAACATCTCAAAAGCTGACTTCACACTTCTTCAGACTGAGATGGTATCCTTTAAGCCCACTGGGCCAGTGGAAACCACAACACACAATGGTGACTCCTTCACAGACGCTTTCTATGGACATCTCCGAGAAAGCATGGACCATGCAATCACAAATAAAAACAAGACCCTCTCCACCAAGGGAAAGTGGCCTGTCTGGTGGACCCCAGCCATAAACAAACTGTATAGCAGATGAAGGATACTAATGCAAGACAGAGCTACATCTCCTAAAGGGAAGGCAGCTGTGATCAGCACTAGTAAAAAGCTACATTCTCTCATAAAGTCATCCAAGGTCAACTTGGAGACATAAATCACCAAAGACAATGAAGATAACCACACTGCCTTCTTCAGTTATGTCGGAAACCTAGGTGGGAACCCTCAGATATGCTCAGAGTTGGTACACAACAACATATATTTCAGTGACCTGACAGTTATTGGCAACATTCTGGCAGACAGGTTCAGTGCAATTTTCCCCCTCCCTCACCCCCAAAAGAGGATAGTTATCACAGCTGAATGTAACCTCACTGTCATCTCAGATGTCCATGTGAGAGCCGCACTCAGCAAAGATAAGAACACAGCATCAATGGGACCTGATGGTATCCCCAGTTGCATGCTATGTGAACTCCAGAAGGAGCTAAACCCGTATATACAAATGCTATTTAACCTTAGCCTTGCTACAGGATATGTACCTGAACACTGGCAACAGTGGTCCCACTCCACAAAGGAGATGCCTCCACAGACCCTGGCAACTACCACCACACAAGCTTAACCAGCCTTGTCTGCAAAGCTATGGAAAGAGTCATTATGGAGCTCTTAAACAGAGACATTGGTGACCTACAGACCCTTGATCCCACCCAGTTCAGCTTTGTACAGGGCAGATCCTGCCTTTTGCACCTAGTTGACTATTTTGAAACTGTCAGTAGGGCCATTGATGAGGGCTACGCGGTCCACACAGCCTACCTGCACTTGGCTAAGGCCTTTGACACAATACCCCTCTCAGGCATCATAGACAAGCTCAACAGCTGAAATATAAAACCATATGTCACAGGATAGGTTGCAAAATGGCTAAGAAACAGAACCCATAAAGTCGACATTGCAGGTGCCTTGTCAGATTCAAAGCCAGTCACACGTGGTGTCCCACAAAGATCTGTCCTGGGACCCGTCTTATTTGGCATTTACTTTTCAGATGTGAAAGCAAACATAGGAGGGTTGTGGCTGACAAAGTTTGCAGATGACTGCAACCTAGGCACCATAGTGAATGCATCAGCCGGCACACACATCCTACAGAATGCCGTCACAAAGACAGATAGCTGGTGCCGGAATCATGGCCTGAAACTGAATGCAACTGATGTGTAGTCATCCCCTTTGGGAGGAACAAAGTACCCACAAATCAATGCATAGACAGCAACCCACTGAGCACAGAAAACAAATCAGACACCTGGGGACACATGTAGATAGTGATGTCTCGTTTGACACCCATGTTGCCAAAGTGGTTAGAAAGACTTTCTATCTTGCCCACCTTATCATGAAGGGTTTTCCATCCAGATCAAAGGAGGTCATTGTACCACTATACTTCTCCCTTATCAGGCCCATGATTGCATACAAAGCCCCATTTGGTATGTACCTCATCCAGCACTTGCAACAGCTGGAGAGACCCCAAAAGTACCTTACCAAGAAGATCAGGGGTCTACAACACATGTCATATGCTTCCAGACTAAAGGAAATCCAGCTTTATTCAGTAGCATACCGATACTTACAGGTGACCTATGCCTGACATACAAGACCATGTCCAATCAGGATTTGGTGGACATGCTCCACTGCAAGCAATCCAAATCCACCAGAACCATGAGAGCTAACGATTTGAACCTCAGCACATACATGTATAGGACATGCTGGAGGGACAGAGTCATAACTCAGAGGCTTCTCACACTCTAGCAAAGAATCCCAGTTCATGTTAGACAGAGTCCCTCACTGACTCTCTTCAAGAGAAATCTAGACAACTGGATGTGAGATTGTAGGTTTACCCCAGGGGTCCTCCCTGTGTCACTACTAGACAGAGGCACAGTCAAGTTATTCGATTACGTAAGGGGGTCATAATGTGTCACTACTAAGTCAGAGGCACAATATTCGGAATCTATTCTGTACACTTATTACCACTATAAGGGGTGGCAGTAGCCACATCACTATGGCTAGGCTTATAAATGCAGTAGGGCAGATAGCCTAGTAGTAAACTATGAAACTATGGTGTATGTGTAGGTATTTTCAGTCAAGCAATATAATGTGGTTTGGGGGGCTTGATATCTTCCTGTATTCCAACATAGGCCTGGTGCAGTTCCTGCTATTAGGACAGTGGTCTGCAGCAAGCTATGTACCGGTAGGCAGTTTTAGCCATTGGTATTTGACCATGGCTAATCCATGCTGCTTCTTGTTGTGGTACCAACATGGGGTGTGGTTATCCATGACATTTATTGCTAGTCACCCTCATTTTGTAGCTTGTTACATGTTTTTGCAGCTGTACATCACTGTATGGGGTGTGACCTGGTAGTGTTAGGGTGCTGATGTGGGCTTTGACCCAGTTTTCTATTACAGCACTGATATCTACATTCTCTATACTGTGTGCGCTTACACTGCACACATCTTGCTGTTTATACTTCTGGCATTGGGTAGCATTACATCTAGGTTCCTATCCCTTGTGGTACCTATGAAGGTGGGTTTGTGTTTTTGTGGTTTATGATTGGTGAGGGTGGATGTTAGTCAGGGTCCTCAGGTGTGCATATGGTACATGGTGTTACATTACTTAACACATGGCATTCATGCCTCAGGTGGTGCTGCAGGGCTGCCTCTGTCGGATGCACATACTACACTCCCTGTACATGTTTGGAAGCAGGTTGTGTCATGTTAGGCATCCCTGTTACTATATGAGTGAGTCGGAGGGGGTATCAGTCCCAGTGTTCCTACTGAGCCAGTGTATGTGCTATGCGTTGCCTCTTTGCCAAGGCCAGGGCATACTGGGCACACCTCCTTCTGCCTACTGGGGCAAGGTCAGGTTGTTCCTCCTCTGAGTCACCCTCTGCCTGTGGTGGCCTTGGCAATGGTGGGAGTATGTTTGGCCCAGCCCTATGCTGGTCCTGCTGCAGCTGTTTCCGCAGGATCATATTATGAAGCATAGCACATATCATGATCATTTGGGTACATGTAGTTGGTGTGTACTGCAAGGCTCCACCAGATGTGTCCAGACACCAGAACCGTGACTTGAGCAGCCCAAACACACGCTCTATGACATTACGTGTTTATGCGTGTGCCTCATTATGGCATTCTTGTTCAGGTGTGTGTGCATTTCTGATGGGTGTCATCAGCCACGGCTCAAGTGCATAACCTGCATCCCCCACTAGGTGTCTGTGTGGGAAGTCCCCACTGGCAAATGATTGGTACAGCTGCGTCAGATGCCAGATGTGGGAATCGTGGTAGCTCCCAGGGCAGCCAGCACACACATTCATTATTATGCCCTGGGCATCACACACGACCTGGCAGTTGATGGAGGGGAATCCCTTGCGGTTAATATAGGCTCTACCCCGCTCACCGCTGGTGCTTGATGCATATGTGCGCAGCCTATTGCACCCAGTACCTCAGGGTATCCCGCTATTTGCTGGAAGAGACGCATATTGCTGGCCACAACCTCACGGGCATTAAGGAAATATACATGATCACTGACATGTGCTGACATGGCATCCAGGAACTGGTGCAGTACCCTGGAGGCTGATGCCTGTGATATCCCCATCATATCACCAGTTGGTCTCTGGAAGGTACCTGTTTCTAGTATTCTTAGGCCAACACATACCTTGGTTTCCACTGGGATGGGTTCCCCTCTGTTGGTTCTGTGTGTGAGACGTGGCCTGCACAGCTCAACAATTTGCTGCAGAAGGTCTCTGTCCACTCTGTAGCGGTCTACTATCTCCAGCTCATGTAACCCATGGTAGGTGACCCTGGGCCTGTATACTCTTCTCCTTCTCCTCACTCTGGGTTGTCTGTCAGCATCTGCATTGTCAATACCCTCAGCAATTCGCCTATGCCTGATTATAACAGCTATGGCAGCCCCTAGCATTTCTGCTCTGAGTTCAGCTTTTTTCAGTTTTCAATTCTGATAGCTTACTCCTTTCTTGCAGTATCTCTTGAGAGAAACACCCTGCACTGCTGTTTTCAGTGTTTTAAGTGCTGGGTTGGGCTTCTAGTCTGCCTGTGTAATTGCCTGCTTCCAATTGTTATCACCAATTAACTCCAGCAGTATCCTCTGGCAGCTTCCTTGTAATCTAGTTGTTTCCTTTTTCCTCTCTGTTTCCTCAGGGGGAGCAATGTGCACACCAGCTTAAGCACGCTCACAGTTGCTTACACGCACACACACATACTTACACGGTGTGGACTTGGCTGATTCATGGTAAAACGTGCCCACATTGCCTTACACACATGCACGCCCGCGCAAACCATTGTAAACGGTTTGCAACACGCTCCCACATGTTGAACCTGCCTTACACGCGTGCACACGCGTGCATGCACGTATATCAAGAAAGTTTGAGTGTAGGGATAGTGTGCACCCTCTATTTCTTGACTTTCCTAGTGTTCTGTTGGGACACACCTCTCTCCCTGATGTCTTACTGTCATCTGTCACATTACACTGCCCTCCAATGTGATACATTTATTTCTATCATTCCCCCCCCGTGATGTCACCTACCTCTTACTCTATTCCTCCCCCTTCTGTAACTCTTACACTACTCAGACAGTGCTCATTACCTATGTGGCAGTGTGATTCAGTATTGTAACCCTCATTTGCATAGGATTGCCTAGTAATGCTTAGTTACATCTCTTACACGGAGCTTCCCCCCCTTGGCAACCACTACACGGTGGCCATATTGTTTTTGGTCTGCTAGTCCCTGCATTGTCATTCCATGTAATACATAAAACCCACAATTGTGGGCTTATAAGCTTCAGTTTTCACTTTTAGGCAGCGACCCCATTTGCTGGTGTGCTGCAGTTAAACATCAAAATCCCCCGAAAAAAAAAAAAAGTTATTTTAAATAATTTTGCAACACTTTTTAATGCCAATGGCCACATATTTGGCCATTGGCATGCTAGATGACACATATGCACCCTTCATTTGGAGCTGACATAGCTCCATTAATATTTTGCAGAAATGTACTCAGTTGTCAGCTGAGTACATTTCTGCAGCTAAAACGTCCGCTACACGGACTGCTTTGCTTCCTGGATCGCTAAATACCTCATTTGCATATCTTTCAGCTGCAAATGAGGTATTGAGCATTTCCACGCCCAGTCCGTGTAAGAGACGTTTTAGCTGTCTCTTACATGGAGGTTTGGGCTGTTCCTGGATCGGGAGGCTTACACGGAGGCTTACACTACTCTTAAACTCCGTGTAAGCCTTCGTGAATCCTGCCCTATGACTACTCTGAGTTAGGTGAATAACACAAAACACTTCTTGGTCTTCAGACAAGGATGTTTCAAAAGGACACTTTTAATGTTATGTAAATTAACAATATATGAGTAGCTTCTTTATCAGTTTGCCAAACATAGAATATTTACAAAGTTAAGTCTTCTTAGAATAGTTACTGTTCTAATCACAAAATTATGCATTAGCAGACTACAAAATGTACTACATTTAGGTTAAGGTTCAATCAAATTTCACACCTGCAGATTCCTACTGCATATCACCAATGGTTAGCCAAGCATTCTCTCAATGACAAGATAAGTGTATGATTTTCTCTAAGTTCATGTTGGACAACCACTCTTTTTTTTTGGGGGGGGTGGTATTCTTCTTGTTTTGATCACTAGTGGACTGAGTAGATCACTCTATTTCAACAACTGATCCAGAACTCAATAGTTTCATTACAACTTTCCTGCTCTTCCTATAAACTTTTGCACCAGGATCCTGAACAAGAAATGATCTAGGAAGTTCTGAGGAAATTAGGTTTATTCCTTGAACTGCACTATTAATGCCTGAAATCTTGATTTTCATCAACTTTCAGTCTGTTTCTTCTTTTATTTCTTTGTAAAATAGATTCCTTGCTACTCTGTCAAAACAAAAATCTGTGGTCTTTCCTGTAATAGCTCTACAAGAGTTTGTTTACAGTCATAAATCAGTTTAGAAAATTATGACTAGGTCTCCAATCATAATCAACTTATTATGTGTTTGAGACATGGGAGCCAAGAAATCTGCTGTCAAAGAGAACTTTGGGATCCATGTCAAAAACATAGACTAAGGGTTATGATTGGTGAGACCATTTGACCATAATTCTTGATAGTGCATGAAGCTTTATCTGCTCTACATACTACCAATTACAAAAAAGAGTTTACCTTCTTTAAAAGATATTGAAAGGCAGTTAAACTTTTTAAGGCTGTCATCAATCAGACAGAAGGCAGAAACAAAGTGTCCCCAAAGAATGAACTCCTTTAAACCTTATTAGATACTTCATTCTGCCACACTTTTTTGCTTATAAGTGTGACAGAGTGAAGTATCTAACAACCTTCAAAGCTGTTTCACTTTCTGCTACTGTTCTTTGCCAGCCAGCACTATCCATTGTCAAGCCTTATTGTAAGACTTGATCTTTACAGCATTTAGAGGTGCTTAACAAACTTGCCTTTTTTCCAGTTTTTAAGAGTGTAATCACAGTGCTCCAAATACTATGCTATAAAAGTAGATGATTTGAACTTTAGGCATATATCCATTGACTGTGCTGAAGATAACTCAACAGATTGCAGGGGTTTGATCCTATATTCAGGAATATACCAACAACAGTCAGATAAGTCAGTGTCTTCACAGTTCCTAATGAGATTTTGCAGTATTTCTACCATATTCTCCACTTGCCCATTACTTTGAGGATACCTGGGAGTTCCTGTAATGTGTCTGAATTCCTATTGGTTCTAAAAGTTATGACATTCCTGGCTTACAGACTGAGATCACAATTCAGTATTACTTCCTTCAGATTTCTCTGTGTTGCAAACATTGCTCTCAACACTGTAGCCGCACTGTGACCTGTTGTGTTACTTAAGTGCACAGTCTCTGGAAACTTTGAGTAGTACTCTATATAATAAAGTTAAAAATTTGCATCTTTTTACTGAAATTAGTCACTCCTACTTTCAAACAAGGTAAAGACAGAGTATCGTAAGGTATTATCTTCTGTTTCTGATTTCAATTTCTAAACAGGCTATACAATTCATAGTTTTGAACAATCTAGTCTATTAGTTCAGACATGCCAGGCAAATGCAAGATGTTGGGTATTTATTGAAATATTAAAAATAAAAGTGCCAGAATTAATTTTCTCTAGTAGAATTATTCAGACAGTATGACTGGTAAACTGGATTTCTATATTTTAGACCAGAAACATGTTTGTATTTTGAAAGGCATAGGTACAGCAACTATATGTTGCCACATTGAATAATTCTCATAGTGCTACTTTGTTTGTCCAAGAGATACATGGCCATTGTTTTGTTACATATTCTGTAATGATTACAGCATTGTTTGTGTACTACACAGATGAAGTCACAAGAATCAGCACAGTGTGGGAATATGCTAAAATGTAATCAGCATCATCTGTCTCTGAATAGTGATTGTACTATTTTGCTGTCAGTTCAGAATGCAAATTATGATTGAAAGGAATTCAACAGAACTGGTCCATACTTTGTTTCATGTGATAAAAGTTTATAGTTGTCTAACATGTTAGTTTAGATTATATAAGACTTTCTCATAGTATGTTATTTTTCACTTCATGCTGCCAGTCTACTCTGAACAATAAACATCTTGCCTTAAACTGCTTTCATGTCTTATTGGATTTACTAATGAAGGGCAGTAATAAAAAAACTCAGTAAAAGACATCACAAGCTTTTTATTTACAATTGCTCTTGTATAGGAGTGATTGATGCATTCTGTTCAGCATGTTTACATGTAACTTTAGGAATAATGTCTCTATATCCTTTAAATAATAAGCTTTGCATACAAAAAACTCATATCTATAGGAAAAATAAGCTCTAATACCGAATAGAGTAATTAAATATTATCTGGTTATCCTAATATAATAACATCACGTATAAGCTGCAGTTCAGAGTCATCTTATATACACGGCTTAATGTACTGTAGCTTCCCAACAGACACTGGCAGTTGAGAAATGATTCACAACACTTCTAACTTACTGATATTCAGGCTCCATCATGGCAAACCCACCTCAAATCATACAAAAGTACTTGAGACTCCCTTAGATAAAAGAAAGCAAAGCAGGCACACTGCACAGAAGCAGTCCACCCCCCACCCCCACCCCAGGTCTATATCACTTCATCAACTCACTAATTGTCAAACACGTCTTCATCAAACCCTGTTTGTCAAATCTTCATCAGTCGAGCGATCATTTCAGAGAAACTATTTACCATGGTAAGTAATCAGTGGGCCAACCTAATCAGCGCAGCAAAAACAGCATATTATTTTGACAAATAGGGTTCAATGAAGAGGTGTTTGATGATTAGTGAGTTCAACGAAGTGAAGTAGACCCCCACCCCAAAGCATGGTTGCCCTACACATGAGTGAGTGAGTGTAAAGGAGAGGAGTTAAAACAGATTGATTTCTGTTCTCTAACTTGCAACTCCCTGATCATTTTTCTGTAGGGAATCACATCTGGTCCAGTTTCCATTTGTGTTAGCAGTAATTCAAAGTTTTTTGGCTTTTCTTATTTTTCTGAGGCTCTGTGGCCATGGATTTAGTACATAGAACTAAGACGGGGGAACACTGCAAACATGCTTTTAATTGCTAATTTCATTTAGTTAAGGTTTTGACTGGTTTGTTACATTTAATTGAAGCTTCACTGAGTTTTATCTAAAAGGAGTAATTCCTCAGTATACATATGCAGTCTAGTAATAATGAAAATATGTCTTAGGACTTTATTATTTTATAATCCATTACAGTCATATGCATATATTCATCAACTATTTTCTTTCTACATGTAGTCAGCAGTAAAATAAAAATATACAAAGTAGTTAATATAGTTATGCAACATTTTTAGATTTACTTTTGCTTCTCCTAAATGAAGCCATTCCCTCCTCAGGAAGGCTAGCCTCACCATTTTAGTCACACAATTCTTGATCTTTTTCAAACAAGCTTTCTTCATGCTCCTGTAAATATGCCCTAGTCAGACTATAACTTATATCCATTAGTTTGCCAGGCTTCAATTAAACTTGTAGGTCAAACATTTGCAAAGATAACTTCTGTGCAGTTCTGAATGTGCTTTATGTAAAGATATTTTGAATAAACTCAGAGTTACAATCTTATTCCACTATTATTCTTTTACTATAGATACAGTCAAGAAATTTCTGGCAACCAAAGACTATGGATAACAACCTTTTCTCACTCTCAGCATAATGGGTCTGGACTTCAGTTAAACACCTTCTTGATCCAACTCTGTACCAAGACCATATTGGTTTGCTTCTGCCTGTACAGCAGTAGGTTATGACACATCATAGCTTTTAAATGGTGACATTATATTGGCCAGGTATTTAAGCACCTCAAAGCACTTCTCATACTTCATTGACGACAACAATCCTATGTCGTGATTTACTGGATTACTAAGTGGTAGTTTTGTATTGGGCAAGTTAGGGATGAACTTGGAAAGATACTACCTCATGCCTGGGAAATGTGATTTTTGTCATGAGGCTTTTTTGCATATTTGAAACTCCTTTAATGTTGATAATATCAAGTTTTAACTGTTCTCAACACAGATATTACTTATATATTTGAAAGATTTTACATAGACTGGACGTTTGCTTTTATTTAAATATAAATATTCCTACTATAGTCTATCTGGTAGTTTAAGTAGACATGTCAGTTTTTTTCTTTGTAGGTCTCCAGACTAAAGCATCAGTGACAATGCTGACTACACGATCTACCTTTCATCCATACTTGCTACAGCTCTCAAGAATACCAAAGAAATTCCAAATGGTAACCTCAGAAATTTGCATCTGACAAGAGATATATCATCTAGCTTAATTTGTTAGAATCCTTGGTTAGCATAAAGTACAGAGAATAACACATATCAGGCATTATTTCTACTACTTCTTCAGTTGTCTGAAGCAGACAGAAGTAGTGTCCCCTTATGATCCTCTTTAGATGGAGAATGTGTATTTAATTTGCTCTTGTGTATATTTAATTTGCCCTGCTTCCAGAATGTTGCCATTCTATTCACTCCTTCATTCTTTTTTAAACTGTATCTCCTGTAGTTTCTATGCATATCAGTTCTTGTCTATATCAAGTGTTGAGTGTGAGAAGAAATTTTTCTTGGAGCATGAATCACCGACTTTGCTTCAGAGGATATTCACTTTGCATGTAAGCAAAGGTTTCAAACACATCAGAATATTTCTGCAAAATTGTGTATGTATCTTGTAGCGGGTCTACTTCACTTGATCTAAAACTCATTTAACTGACTTTCATTTGACCGACACCCAAATGACCTAAATTTCAAATTACTGACAACTCATTTGACTGACTCTCATTTTACTGACTTTTAAGACATAGACTTGTTGTGGGTTTCCCTTCACCTGTGACTTGCTTGTGAATAAAAGAATTACTGCAACTTACAGTGCTGACTGTCAGAATACCGATAGTCATGTAGAAAGTAGTGTTGTAGTGTTTCTAAATGTGGGTTTGTCTCTTTACATTTTTATGGGAAGTATCTAAAGTAATTTGGCAAATGTTTTGTGCATTCTCAGCAGTAGTGGTAGTGTGTAGAGTACTGTAAGGTAAGTAAAAGGTATATGCCCTTTTTCCCATTGTAGTGCGATCCTGGAGATAGTATATATATATAAATATATATATATATATATATATATATATATATATATATATATATATATATATATATATATATATAATTAGGGGGGTTTGGGGGGCAGAGCCCCCCACCAAGAGGTGTAGGGGCATAGCCCCCCCACCTACTTTGGTTGTACATTGTCCAGTTTCTGTTAAGAGGGTAAGTAAGTAGTTTTTAGGTTCTGGAAAGAGTTAGTTATTGATGTTCTAAGTGTGCATGTGTATGGTTTAAGATTTAGTATGTTGAAATTCAGCATTGTAAGCTGTCGGTGATATGAGAGTCAGTTAAATTTATTTATTTATTTATTTATTTATTTTACATTTGTTGACCAGGATAGTCTGACTGGGTATAAGTCCATTTTCAGCGGAGACCCAGGGAGAAAAGCTCCACATACCAAAAAAGGGGCAGTACATACATCACTGAGAGATAAACTCAGGCAGACATGTTTAGAAAAATATAGACAAAAAATACAGGCAGATGCAGACTTACATCTGACTGGCAAAGACGTATCAGAAAATGTGAACATAGAATACAATCAGATCTCATACTTCACAATGCTTAGACATTCAAATGCTATGAGGCATAGATACTTGGCTAAACAGCAGGTTGGGTAGCAAGACATGTATTAGTGAAGTTGTCAGTCAGGTTTAGAACAAGAGCACAGCCAATGAGATGTGAGGTATTTTTGAGTTCTCTTTTAAATAGGGGTAGTGAGGTTTCCTTGGTAATGGTAGTAGGGAGCAGATTCCAGATTACCGGTTGAGTTGGCAAATATAGCATCGCCTGCAGAGTTGTTGGATTTTTGGGTCAGTTTCATTAGTTTATCAGCTGAGCATAATGGCCTGGGGGCACTCTGAGGGGTGAGAATATTTTTGAGGCCATGGGTGTTATCAGGTTGATGGAGTATTTTATGCACTACTATAAGCTGGTTGAACTGTAGAAGGGTAGGATACTCTAGCCATCCCAGTGCTTTGAGGTTCTGGCAATGGTGTGTCCTAAAAGCCATGCCTGTAGCAAATCTGGCTATATGATTGTAACATTCTGATAATTTGTTGAGATCGGTTTTGGATAGGTTGGTGAGTACAGGGGAGGCATACATAAGGGTAGAGAGGAGGTGTGATCTTGCAATAGCTACCCTAGCTAGGGGTTGAGGAAAGGTTTGGCTCTGTACAGGGAGCCAAGTTTTTTGTTGACAGACTTAATAGTGTGATTGACATGTTTATCAAATTTAAGGTTGTTGTCTATTATTATGCCTACAAGCTTTGTATGGTCATCAGGGGAGATAATGGTGTAATTGTTAGATTTGATGTTGAAGGAAGGAGGAGGAATTCTACGGTTAGGGGAGAAAAGTAGTAACTTGGTTTTGTTAGGATTTAGAAGTAGGCGGCGATTAGCTAGCCATGTTTCTACCATGCTGAAAGTGGTCTGGGTGAGGGTTAGAAGTTGTGTAGGAGAGGAGGCGGAGCATATTAGCGGCAGGTGGCTCCTGGGATGGTGATGTGTAGATCATTGATAAAGATAGATAAAAGAAGGGGACCTAGTATGGACCCTTGTGGGACACCTAAGGTTAGAGGAAGTTGGGATGACAGCTTGCTCTGCCATAAGACAGCCTGCTGTCTACCGTTTAGGTAGGAGTGAAACCATTGTATTGTGTGTTGCTCTAAACTGATGGTTTGTAGGGTATTGAGCAGTAGCTGATGGTTGACCATATCGAAAGCCTTTGAGAGATCTAGGAAGAGTGCTGAAGATAGTTTGTTGTTGTTACAATGAAGATTGATGACATTACAGAAAGACAGAAGAGCTGTGGTGGCACTGTGAAATGGCCTAAAGCCGTGCTGAGAGTTGGCGAGCTTTCCGTTTTGACTAAGAAAGTGCATGATTTGTTTGTGTATGCATCTTTCCATGATTTTAGCTAGTGGTGAAAGAATGGCTATAGGTCTAAAGTTAGATAATTCTGTGGAACTTCCTCCTTTATGGAGAGGTATAACTTGATATTTTCCATATTGCTGGGATGGATCCTTCTGAGATGGATCTGTTGATCAGAATAGAAATGGGAAGTGCTATGGCATCAGCTGTTTTTGAAGATATTCAGCTGGGAGGTGGTCAGCAGCTAGTGTAGTAGGTTTTAGCTTTTTGAGTAAGGTCTGGATCAGGTTGGTAGGTATGGTTTGAAAGGTAATGGTGGGTTGGGTGCTGGGTGGATCAGGGCTAGATGTGCCAGAGCTGGTGTTTGTGTCCGATGGAGTGAGATGGGTAGCTAGAGACTGGATAGTTTCAGTAAAGAAGGAGTTGAAGCTGTTTGCAATTTCAACAAGGGATTTATCAAGGGCAGCTGATGGTGTAGGGGTGGCTGAATGGCCTGGGTGGAGAAGATTGTTAATATCAGCCCAGAACATTTGAGGTTTTAGCTGATATTTTTGTTGTAGGAGGGTGTAGTGATTTTTTTTGTCTAGAATGACAGATTTTTTTGGTCTGATTCCTTAGCTGCCGGTACCTTACTTGGTCCATAGAGGCTTTGGTAACATGCCACCTGGCCCAGGCATTGTTTCTTAGTTTAATTTTGGTTTTTGTTTCTTTAGATAGCCATGGTGCAACCGTGGCTTTTACACAGATGGTACGGGTAGGAGCATGGTGGTTAAGGATAGCCAGAAATTTGGTATTGAAATACTCAACTGCTTCTTGTAATGGGAGTCATTTCAAGACATTCCAATTACATGCTTTGAGTTCTTTTTGGGAGTTGTCAAGGTTAAAGTTCCTGACATTTCTTATAGTTTTGTAGGTGCGCTGGTTGGGAATGTCTGCTTTGAGCCTAATAATATAGGTAAGGCAGTGACCACTTAGATCATCGGGTATTGTACCTGACTTGTACTTTTGGGGGTGGCTGTTAATAAGTATCCAACCGAGGATACTATCTTTGACTCTATTTTTGCTAAATCTGGTGGGGATGGCAATGATTTGAGTAAACCCGTAGAGGTTTAAATGGGTGGAGGGAGTTTCAGAGGAACAGGTGTTCCAATAAATGTTAAAGTCCCCCAAGACAATGGTTTCCTGGGGATAGTTAGAAGCTAGCCAATGTAAGATATTTTCTAGAGTATTATCATTATTTCCAGGTGGAATATAAATGCAGACAATGTATCTGCATTTATTTTTGTTTATTATTAGCTTGGTGATGAGAATTTCTGCATTGCCAAACTGATGTGGCTGTTGGGTGTCAATTGTTATTCTTAGGGTAGACTTGTATAGTACAGCTACCCCGTCACCTTTCCTGGAGATCTGGTCCAGTCTAAGGATGTTGTACTGTGGGGGAGGGTTATTTCATTATCTTTGGCTATTGGTTTTAGCCAGGTTTCTATGAGGCAGAGGATATCAGGGGTGTGAACAGCTAAGAGTCCATGTAGGCTATGAATCTTGTTGTTTAGGCTTCTGATGTTGAGATGACAGACCAGAAATGAGTTTGGAAGTCTATCAATCTGGGTAGTACACGTTGGGTTGTTAGATGGTGTGCTTGGGTCTACTATTGTGGATGGGCCAGGGTTGGGGTGGATGTCTCCATCCTTCATAAGATTAATTTTTAAGTTGCTTATGAATCTTAAAAATTTGTTTATGATTTTTTCATAGCTCTTGTTTTTTAAGCTAATGTAGCGGTATTTAGTCGGGTGATGGTAATTGGGGGGGTGAGGAATTAGGAAAGGGGTGGTTCTGCGGTGGAAAAACTTATTAAATGCTGGGTTGGTGTCTGAGAGTTTGGGTATTGGATTTCAAGATGCTGTACATATTCATAGGAGCTTAGGTGATAAGGAATGAATAGCAGGGGTACTAAGGGTAGCAGCATTAGTGTTTTAGTCATAGTAAATTACTAGGGTAGGGTCTGTATTGAGTGTATGTGGTGGATAAAAGATTAGAGAGAATAGAATAGCTATGGGTGGGTTAATATGGATAGTGGGGTGGATAGAGGGTGTATTATTGTGCTAGGAGTTTGCTGGGTTCTAGGAGCACATGTAGTTGGTTAGCTAATTAAGGGGGCATGCCAGTGGTACCATAAACGTAGTACTACTGGGGCGGGTGGGATATGGGGGCAGGGTGGGGCACGGAGCGAACAAAGCGAGCGGAGCGGGGCTAAACCAGTAAAGCAGATGCCTAGAGGCAGCATGTGCAGGTATGAGTTACAAGCACGCTTTTTTGTTTCTTTTTATATGCCCAATAATTTGTTCCTAGGCCCTACTGTTAAAAACTAAACATTTCCCTGCCTGCTTCTCAATTTACAATGCAGAGAGCCCGTTTTCCAATTCCCTTTTGTAGCATGCTTGCTTCATTTAGTTTATTGAGAAATGCACTGTTTGGAGGTGCAGAGCACACTACGCTCGTATGTTGGACAGTAGGAAGCACATTGTTTTTACCTTAATTGGGGAAGAAAGAAGGCTACAGGAAAGTCTAACCCTTCCAACCTAATGCTTATCAGCATAAACAGAATTACAAGCGAGAGTTATGGGGACATTCACCAGTGCTTTTTTGGACCCAGTTTGTTAGGTTTACGGGTGGCAAGGTATTTAAGTGGATACTGACCTTATTAAAACAAGTTCCGTGGTGGGGAAAGTCTTCCGTACTTATGCTTTTACAAGCCATTCAGGGGGAGGTGAGGTAGGAACACCTACACAGGGGATATGATTATTAGTACTATACCAAGAACAGAGTTAATCATTCAAACATTCAGTATACATGATTATAAAACAAGTCCATGTGCACCTTTTAGTATTAACAAACAGCAGTACTCTTTCCTATATATCTGCCTTAAGGGCCCAGCTAATATTCATTATTTCTGTCTCTTATCAATGCTATACTAGCCAGGACAGACTACTAAGTCAATGCAAATGACAATAAATGGATACAATATCAACAGCAGTTTGTGAGTAATTTGTATTAGCCAGTACCAATAAACACGCCTTAATTCATCAAGGTTTCAGTTTGTGAGTAAATGCAGTAAACAGTTAGTACATTGAGCTCAGATAAAGAAACAAGAATTAAATACATAAGTATGTGAACATACCTCAACCGACTGGGACCTGATGCACTGGTTAATTTGAAAATGGCTGGTCAGGTAGGTGATTATGTAACCTCTGATTACCTGAGAGAGGGGGAGGTGAAGGGCTGAACCGGGCTAAACCAGTAAAGCAGATGCTTAGAGGCAGCATGTGCAGGTATGAGTTACAAGCACGCTTTTTTGTTTCTTTTTATATGCCCAATAAGCTGTTCCTAGGCCCTACTGTTAAAAACTACACAGTTCCCTGCCTGCTTCTTAATTTACAATGCAGAGAGCCTGTTTTCCAATTCCCTTTTGTAGCACACTTGTTTCACTTAGTTTATTGAGAAATGTACTGTTGGAGGTGCAGAGCACACTACATTCATCTGTTGGACAGTAGGAAGCACATTGTTTTTACCTTAATTGGGGAAGAAAGAAGGCTACAGGAAAGTCTAGCTCTTCCAACCTAATGCTTATCAGCATAAACAGAATTACAAGCGTGAGTTATGGGGACATTCACCAGTGCTTTTTTGGATCCAGTTTGTTAGGTTTACAGGTGGCAAGGTATTTAAGTGGATATTGACCTTATTAAAACAAGTTCCGTGGTGGGGAAAGTCTTCCGTACTTATGTTTTTACAAGCCTTTCAGGGGGAGGTGAGGTAGGAACACCTCAACAGACTGGACCTGTCACTTGAAATTTAGGTCATTTGGATGTCGGTCAAATTAAAGTCAGTCAAATGACTTTTAGTCAAGTGAAGTAGATCCCTTGTAGCACACACTCAACATTTTGTATGTTTCTGTACCTGCCGCTAGTGTGGAAGTAAGAAGAATGATGAGATGCTGTCCACTTGCCTCTTCTGGGGTACAGAGTGTGGAGATATTCTGGGGATACGTGGTCAGATCATGAGCCCTGGTGATGTTAATAGAAATGTGATGAGAATCAGGGCCACAGTGTGTGGACAGAGGAAGAAAGTCATGCACTTTATAGGTGGGGGCATTACCTTCATGACATCATTGCATGGTTACTTATGAGACATCAGCAAAGCACATCAGAGGGATGGTTGGCCTTAAAGAGTGAAGACTTCTGTGAACCACAATATGATGGCCCCTCACCTAGTCCTGCCCACACTTGATGCATGTTGTTTTATATCCCATTAGAACCTCCATGGGTGGGAAGGTTAGATGCCCATGTAGAGAGCTCTAAAAGAAGAGAGAGGGAGGACCTCCTAGCATGTATAACACTGGGAGGATGGCACATATTGAGGAACCATACATCATGAAGCTAGTATTGGGGGTGCCTGAAGTCAGCCATGACACGGAAGAAAAAAAAATGTTTTTCCCATTCTTTATGATCAACCCACCCTAATGATGATGAATGACATTTTTCATTTTTTCCAGTGCAAATTCATATTGATCCTATGCTCCTTCTGCAAATACCTCAATGGCCCTTGCACCACCTGAGACAGACGAAGATAACCACCTCATTATATAATATTTGTTGCAGCAGGGTATTATTATAGCCAGCTATAGTTTTTGTAATACCCCCATCCTGCCACTAAATAAGCCTAGCAAGGATATCAATCAATTTATGTAAGACCTCCATGCTGTCAATAAGACTGTCCTTTATTCTCCAGTTATTTCTAACCCTGTTTCTATATTGTCATGTAAGCATTCTACTGCTACTTAATTTTCAGAGCAGGCATATGTTTTGCCTTTTCTCTATCGCTGTATACCCATGTAGTTAATAGGTTCATAGGTAGGTACTAGACTATTGGCCCTGGGGCCTATACAAGCCCAGCCAAAAAGGTACCCTGGCTTTTGCCACCCAAGAAAATTATTTTCCTGTGCCACTGTCGAGCAGAGCCACAGAGGTGATCCCCGGGGTGAATTTCCTATTTCCCATCCAATCATCAAGATTTTTCTTGAAGAGTGCTAATGAGGAGCTTTGTTTGATATAGATAGGTAGTTTATTCCAGAGTATGGGAAGTCTCTGGGACAGGAATCTATCCCTCTGGCATGTTCTGTTTATTGTAGTGAGATGGTTTAGGTCCCTAGAGCGTGTAGCTTGGAGGGATTGGGATTTCTTTATATGCAGCATGCCCAACAGCTCTGGGTTTGACATAGCTTTGTATGTTAGGCAGAGATCACCTCTGAGTAGGCGATATGCGACGGAGTAAAGCTGGAGTTTTTTGAGGCCAGTAATCCTCTTTGTGAGGTATTTCTGCGGCCTTTCCAGTTGTTGTAGATGTCTTGGGAGGTACATACCAAAAGGGGCATTGTACTCTATAATGGGTCTAATGAATGATGAGTAGAGGGGAACAATGACCTCTTTTTTTCTGGATGAGAAACCTTTTGTGATGAGGTGTGCCATGTAGAAGGATTTCCTGACTACTGTGGTGATGTGATTATCAAAGGAGAGATTACTGTCCACCTGTGTCCCAAGGTCTCTTATCACACTTTCGGTGTTAAGTATACTGCCGCCTATGTTGTAGTTCATGGGTACAGTTTTTACCAAAGGGGATGACAATGCACTTTTTGGCATTGAGCTTGAGGCCATGGCTTTGACACCAGGCATCTGTCTCAGTGAGGCCCTTTTGTAGGATGTACACATCGTTAGGAGTTTCGATTATGGCTCCTAGTTTGCGGTCATCTGCGAACATCGTTAGCCAAAGACCATCTGTGTTAGCCCGTACTTCAGAGAAGTAGATACCAAACAGGAGAGGACCCAGGACTGAACCCTGTGGTACTCCATTTGTCACTGGTCTGAAGTTCGATTTGGAGTCTGCTACATTCACAGTGTGGGTTCTGTCAGTGAGCCAGTCGGCAACCCATCTTGTGACATAGGGATTTATACCTAGTTTAGTGAGTTTATCTATAATTCCAGAGTGGGGGATGGTGTCGAAAGCCTTGGCAAGATCTAGATAGGCTGTGTGAACCACCTTACCCTTGTCTACGGCTTTGGTGATTGTTCAAAGAAGTCTATCAGGTTTAGGAGACATGATCTGCCTTTTACAAACCCGAACTGGGTGGGGTCCAGAGTTTGGAGATTGCTAATGTCTTTGTTTATAAGTTCCATGATGATATGTTCCATGGCCTTGCAGACCAGGCTCGTCAGGCTAATGGGGCGGTAGTTCCCGGGGTCCGTGGTGGCTCACCCCTTGTGTAGTGGGATAACCATTGCTGTGCGCCATTCAACAGGCACAAAGCCTGAGGTGAGGCTATGATTGAACATGATACTTAGGTGGGGTGCCAGTTCGTTCTGTAGTTTGTATAGAACACAGCCGGGGATGTTGTCTGGTCCCATGGATGCTGTGTTCTTGGCTTTGGAGAGTGTGGTTTTTACCTGTGCAGCCGTGATTACAGGAACTTTGCATTCTTCCGGTATAGAGATGGTCTCTTTAGGGGGTGAGAGGGGGGTAAAGTTAGCACTGAACCTATCTGCCAGGATGTTGGCAATATCAGTTGGGTCTGTATATTTGGTGCCATTGTGCTGTAACTCAGAGCAGATCTGAGTGTTGCCATTGAGATTCTTGACATAGCTATAGAATGCTTTGTGGTTGTCTTTAGAATCAGTGGCGATTTTGTTTTCGTAGTCATTATTTCTTTGAGCTTACATGTAAAGGACAACAGTAAACCAAGACCTCTCTCTCTCTCTTTCTATAGGGGTACAATGAATCATCATCAGTGTTTTTGCAGATCTTAAAGCATGATTTGGACATGTTCAGCTTTGAAAGAGGATCTATTCTGATAAAGTATATGGATTACCTACTTTGGGACTCTGCCTCCCTTGAGGCCTATAAACTGAACAATATTTAGTTGCTGACTGCAATGGTGTTAAAATGATTTCAGGTTTGAAAATCAGAACTACAACTTTGCCTTCCTAGAGTGCATTATATGGACCATGATATTTCTAATGGGCAACACTCCCTCTGATAGAACAGGGTTCAGCTTCATTTAACCACCATTTCACAAATGACAAGATTGCTGGGGATGGCAAGATTCTGCAGACAATGGGTTATTGGTCGCACTAACATTGTAAGATAGTTGCAAAATGTATTAGACTCAATACTCCTGAAACTTTGGCTTAGACCACATATAAGTTAAGAAAATTATCTAATTCCTATATAATATAATCATACAGTTAACTCAGTTAATATATATATCTATATATATATATATATATATATATATATATATATATATATATATATATATATATATATATATATATATATATATATATATATATATATATATATATATATATATATATATATATTTCATACCATGTAAATGTCATTTAATATATCTATCTATATATATATATATATATATATATAAATAAATTTATATATATATATATAATGTAATATTTATATATATATAAATATATATATATATATATATATATATCTCACAATCAAATACAATATTTAGTAAAATACAATTTAATAAGAAAAAAAATAACCCAACATCAATACAATGTAAAGGAGAGTGATGTCCCCACTAAAATAAACTGTAATAACAGCAAAATAAGCACGCAATAATCCATAAAAAACATCCAAATTATCAGCTAATAAAAACGACTTTTAATAAGCTACAAAAGGTCCGCCAGGTGAAAATATTTGGTGCCAGAAACTTGACCTTGTAAGAAAAATGCATTTGGGGACCTTTTAGGAAAACTTTGTCTGTACCCTTTCCTTTACATCCAGTATTACTGAGTACGCCAATAAGTTATATGTGCTTCAGCAACACAAGTTATAAAAAAGAAAGACTACAAACCATTGTGACAAGCATGTCAGGAAACTAAGTTCCCTTACCAAAAGCAACACAAAAATTTTGACAAAAGGGATTCTGTCTCCCCTCACTGGCTTATTAATTTTCATCATTGGCTTGCTTTCTCCAGCTGTTTTGGCATTCTGCTCAGCAAGACACCCTTCAAAGGAGCTAATACCATTTATACTTAAAACCTGTTTTACAAAGATCCCACACTGGTCCGCAACATAACTTATCCTCTTTTACCTCTGTACACCACAAGCCCAAAAACCTTCAACTTCGTAAAAGTTTAAATCATTAGTTTCTGATACTTCTCAGCAACACTCCTCTCAGAAGATCTCCATAAATGAAGTATCAGGGTAAGTAAAGTAGCCTTCACTGCACCAGATGGAAAATCTTTTTACTAACCTCATCCACCTGAATCAAAAAGATTCAATATTAAAAGTTCAAGTCTAGTTTTCCAAGAATGGGGGCATGTTACTTCAAGAATTCCATTCTCAAAATTATTATATTTAGTAGTAATAATATATTAAATTCCATTTCACACACATTAAATCACATACATAAACACACACACACACACACACACACACACACACACACACACCTAACACACACACACACACAGAGGGGCATGTTTAACTAAGAACTCAAACAATTAAATCACAATAACTCAGTATATTCGACACACCTACTCACTAATACAAAACATCCAAAAATGTAAACACAGATGGATTCATCCATGTAATTTCCAACCACCAAAATAACCATCAATAAAAAAAATCACAAACAAAAAATCAACAAAGAAATGAATTACTGGAGTAAAAGTAACTGTAAAAAAATCATAATAGAATTAATTCAACCATGTAATTTCCAACCGCTAAGGACCATCAATAATTCAAACAATAAAACTAAACCTACTTAGAGCTTTGCCTTAAAACTATTGTCACTGCATATAACTGTTTAAACAGTTTATAACTGTACCTCAATGATTATCACTGTTACAATTGTTACTTGTTTATTCTTGTATGAGCACTAAATCTTAACTTGCTGTGTCTCTCTCTGCTGTAATTATAATATTTGTTTGTGTCTTTTTAAGAGCTGCTGTATACTATTATATTGTTCACTGTTGTGTCCAGTCATGCTTTCCTTCTTTAAACAAATATAAAATAAAATAATATAAATAAATCTGTATTGTATCAAATTTAAGCCATTTGAAAAATAAACATTTTAAAATGTGCAGAAGTTAAAAACACAGACATTTTAGTCTGAGCTTCTGTAAACAACAGACTAAAAAAGAAATTGTAAAAATAAACTTCCTCCGTTTTAAGTCAATTTTGCATTCAGACAATTAATTATATTTATTTACTTTTTGGAAAACATCTTTTTTTAAGTTGTTAAACTGAAGCACTGACAGAAACACAGAAAAGTTATAGACTTAATTACACACATAAGACTAGATATATTTATCACATTTGTAATAGCACCTTTGCTTATGTAACAAATGAACACATCATACCACACAGAAAAGAAAGTGTGAAAGTTACTTAATAAGAAGTGTCAATCAAAAAGACTATGGCAGTTGGAGAAATTAGCAGAGATATTAAAAGGCTCTGTTTTTCATAATTATGTCGAAAAGAGAATATAAAGGTTGTTGCAAGGATATTTAGTTAAAAACCATACCTCTCAAACAGATAGAGCAATTTAGTATGGAACCATACTCCCCAATCCTTAGAAGGAAGGAAAAAAATACAAAATCAAAAACACCATGTTAAGTTAACCTTAGCTTATGCATCAGGACAATCTTTCAAAAAGCGAAATGCGTAAACATTATACATCACTTATAATCTTTCATTCCATTTACGACAAGTTTGCAACAAAGAATTCTACAAACGACTATAATCTGCAAATCCATTAAAACCATGTTAAACATTATATGGCATCATAATCCTGCAACTTCCACATTTTACAAAGAAACCATGTTTGCTTGTTCACCCACAAATACATTAAAAACAATATGATGCCTCACCAAGTCCCCAGAATGACAGCCTCCCCTAACCAAGCCTATGGTATACAATCAGTATCTGGACTACCTGAAAGAAATTAAATTATGGCCTTCTAACTGAAAGTACACTTTGTTTAATTAATCTCTTTTTCAGTAACATCCCACTATTTTTTTCCAGTACACTTTACAAGACATTTTCAGTGGTATTTTTGGTGCATCCTTGGTAGACCCCATCCAGTAACGCTAATATTCCCCCCATTCAAATGTAAACGTCCATTAAATGTAAATGGCAAGAAGCTATGTCTTATGAAAAGAAGTGTTACATTTAAAGACTCACATTATAGGTTCCCTGCCAGAAACATTGCAAACAAAATAATAAAAAAATCTCCTCATTGGAGTCTCTCTGTCTGTTAGGTTTTGACACATTGCAGCACTCCCAACACATAAGCACACACAGTCAAATTCTACATTAAAGCAACTTGTTTTGCTAGTATTGATGATCCCACAATTACATGCTCTGACATGTTCAACTTACTGTTGTTCAATCTACCAACTTGAAAAACCACCATGAAAAAAAACAGTGTGTGTGTTCAAAGGTCTTTCCCCCACTCCAGTCCACACGATTGTATGTGTAGAGATGTGTGTGTTGGTTTTCGCCCTAACGAATGGCGGGCCTAACTCAACGCCCGCACGCATGTCGATAGAGTTTTATGTGCTGGCTTGCAATCGAATGGGCAACGCTTAACTGTGAGGTCCGCGCTACCGCATTGTACGGCGCAAGTAGTACTCATGAAAAACAGTACCGCTATGTTTTTGTTTGTCTGTAGGTGCACTTTTTTATAAAAAAGACCCATATATAGTATACTACAGACCCACATTTTCAGTCCCCTAAACAATCATATTTTTATACCTGAACTGCATTACTCCTTGAACTACACTACCCTGGATGACTAAAGACACACAATCAGCAAAAGACACAAAATCCAGACATTCTTAAACTACTTTACACAGTTTAAAGACCATGAGTTTAATGAGATACAGTTCACCTCCCCTATCAGGAAAGTTCCTCACAGTTGAAGAGGTACTCTAAAACAATGTGTATTTGTATTGTGTCTTGCTTGTGTTGTTATTAGTTGTGTGATCACTGTTGAAGCTTTTGTTGTTGTATCTGCATCTCTCTCATGCATGCATATCACACATGCACACACACACACACACTCTTCTCTTCTTCACACACACACATTCACATCTGCACACACCACTCACCACTTCACGCTTTACACATCAATTGCTGTAATTTCAAACACTCACTCAGCAACCACTTATCAACAGCAATAGTCACGAACACACACACACACACACACACACACACACACACACACACACACACACACACACACACACACACACACACACACACACACACACACACACACACACACACACACACACACACACACACACACACACACACACACACACTGACACACAATAACCAAATGTTTGGTTAAAACATTAACGGACCCTTTTGGACCAGAAAACAAAAATAAGAAAAACAAGAAAGTGCATGCACGTGCATGCATACTACGACATTAGCATTACAGGTCACGGAGTGAAAACAAAAAAAAAAAACAGTTGTTTTGGGGCGCATCTGATGAGGCAGTTAGAGGCCGAGGGCGAGCCATGAGAGCTCTCTGAGTGGCGCCCACCACGGGCCAGGGGACAATTTAGGGCTTAGACTATTCATAAAGTTGCTTTTATTTAGCTAAAACAAATGTTGGCATCTGTACCTGCTCTAGGAATGCCGGACTATTTCACGATTTAGACATCCTTATCCAAACTCATGGGGTCCAAAACGGATCTGTTGTCCACTTTAGTCTCAGTTCTGGATAATTTTCTTGCCTTTGGGCTGCTGCTGTAGCTCATGCACACATAGAAACATTTTCCTATTTGATCTTAAGATTGCTACTTAATGTTACTGTTCATGCTGTCACAGACCTTCTCTTGAAAGGTAAAATTCAGCATTTATCCATCTTTATTTATTTTATTTTATATTTGTTAACCAGGTAAGAAAGGTGGTCTATGGGACATCTTTCAGTGCCTTTCAAGTCTAAAAAACAAATATGCACAGATATGGTACAATATAAGACTCAGTGCACATGAAAAACTGTGCAGTATATAAATGCCAACATCTGTACATAAAATAGTTTACATCCTTCATGAGTATTACAGTATAGATTGGACTAAATCATAGGTTTGGACAGTAAATTCCTATGCTAGTTTCCCTTAGATAGGAAATATATTTAGCATTGTTTTAATATTTATTCATTTTTTTCTGATATAAAAGCCATAGATTAGTTTTTATACTAAGTAACAGAAAGGGACTAAATGCAACAACATGGTGGTGACATTTTACCCTCCATCAAAGCAGCAAGTGCACTTGTAGTGTCTTTAAGGAATTCTTGAGATGTTCAGTTCTTTTTCAGTTTCCTCCTGATGAGGCATGAAGTTTGTTTTTATCAGATCTTACTGTAATTGTATTCTGCTGTGATATTGTAAATATAGCCTTTTTACTGCCAAAAGTTAGTGAAGGAAAAGCATGACTGCCTTTCTGTTACCTCACATCTTTTAATGCCCAGAAATGGGTTAAAATACTTGATTCTCAATCATGCAGACTTATGCCTTTTTGCTGACGAAACATGTTCAATATACATTAACAGACAATTGTATCAGGCTGTGCTCTATGTACCGAGTGGTGTTACTGAAACTTAATCATTCCATCTGTGTTTTGAATTCAAGTGGCAAAACTTACAGCCTTTACAGTGTTTTGCCAGTTAGCAACCAATGTCTCTGTTAATATTTGCACAGATTCTGTCTATATTTTTGGTGCTGTCCGTGATTTTGGGAAACTCTGGCAAGAACAAGTATGCAGATTTAACAAAGACCCATATGTGGCAGCATTTTAGATGCTCTTTTATTACCATCACAAAGTGCTGTAATGAAGCATATAATATATCAGAGTTCAAGTCATAACATATCCAAAGGTGATACCCTGCCTGTTGCCACAGCAAGGACGACGGCTTTGTCATACTCCCAGTCAAAGGTTTCCCTCCTTCCTGCTTCATTTATGCTAGCCATCCCAGTGCCCTTACCCATCACTGGCTTTAACTCCACCTCCTTCCTTTCCCAGCTTTCTCTGAATGAGCTAGGGCTGGTGTGGATCTTAAGGTTGCCCTGGGGGCTGGTGCCAGCAACTATTTCTGCTGCTAAGTGTGGGATTATTATGGCCTACTCTTATTTCCCCACCCCTACCCCTACATTCATTGAAAATGTTCAAAGGCTACTCCCCTTGTGGACCACACCTCCCTTCAAGGAGCATTTCCCACAAATGGTATGCCCATCCCTCTCAGTGCCTCAGATGTCCAAGATCCTAATGGAGCCCTCACAGGCAAATGTGAACTTTTTTCCTTACCTGGCAGGTCCATCCTTAGCATCTTTTTCCCAATATGCCCAGCATCCCTCTTCAGCACATGTCCAAACCAATGCAATCTCACCTATCTGGCTTCGTCTCCAAACCATCCAACCTGAGTTGACCCTCTAATATACTGATTCCTAACCCTGTCCATCCTCATCACACCTAATGCAAATCTTAACATCTTTAACTCTGCCACGTCCAATTCTGACTCCTGCCTTTTTGACAATGCCACCATCTCCAACCCATATAACATAGCTGGTCTTATTACCCTCTTGTAGACATTCCCTTGAGGCAACAATATAGTGACACATGGGATTGTGTTTGCTACAAATAAAGGCAAGGTGTTTACATCCGAATTGTACTTTGTGTCTCTACAGAGTACTTTGAATAATCAGATATTTTAGTACTGAACCAAGTAACAGACCTGGGAGCATAAATTCAGAGGACCCAAAGTTTTATGTCTAATGCCATCACAGTAAAATCCAAACATACTAAACTCTTTGATCTGCCTTGCTATTATTTAAGTTGTCAAGTGCAAGGGGCAAAAAACTTTGATAAGACAATGTTCAAATATAATTCTTATCTTTAATAAGTCCACTGTTGTGGTAGCTGTACTATGTGTAGTTTGATGGCAGCCCTGTGTAATGTTCATGTTAAAGAGACCAGTAATGCAGTTTATGTAATACAGTGTGTATGTGGCAAAGCGTATTCTGGTGAAACAAAAAGAAGGTTTTTAATAAGGTTAATAGACCTTCTAGGAACATTAAGAATAAAGATTTTTATAGTCTCTTAGCAGAGCATTTTTATCATTGACAAAATTCAGAATATAAAAATTTAAGGACAGGTACAGTTTATAAGTTAAGTAATTCCGAAAGAAAAATAGTAATGTTAAGTATGTTTAAGGTATACAGAGACTTGTTATATATTGCAATATAATAATTTGCATCCTTTTGGTTTGTCAGCTAAACGCTAAAAAAGACTTAAAGTCAAGTTTGAGCACCAAGCCCTTCAGAGCTTTCATGCCAACAGAGACAGAAAGAGAGGGTGTCTAAAGTCCTGAGATGGACAATTGCTAGAAAAAAAAATAATAGTAATAATAAATAGCCATACTCAGACATAAGAACATATGAAAAAACAAGGGATGGAGCAGCTACTGCAGCAGTGATTATTTATCTACAGTCTTTCAGCTTCTCACAGCCTGGCACCCAACCTTCACAGAAGGCACACACATGCATGTCTTTAAAACTCATTTGATCACAGGGAGGGCATGCAGACTCTGTACAGAAGGTGCCCCAACCAAGAATCAAACCAGAGAACCTCTTGATGTGAGGCGACAACACTAACTGCTACACCACCACAGCTACATCAGCTAGCATGGCAACTTTATTTACACAGCTTTATTATGTTCCTCATATGAATCACTGCTGCAATAGCCTAAGTTATATAGATATTGGTGGCCACTCTTGTTGGCCCTGGGGGAAGGGGCAGAAGATCCCACTCTGTCTATCCAGAAAGTTGTGCCCATCCCTAGGGAAGTTTTTGCTTGCAATTCTAGCTCTGTTTCTTCAGAAATTCCTGTCAAAAGAAACAAAAACTTAAACATTTTTTTTTCCTGTCTAAGTTACCCTAGACAGCAGTAATTTATTGGGCTTAGTTCAGGGTTTAGGTTTGGTCAGGCTCTTGTCCTTTCCTGTATGGATATTTCTGGTAAAAGAAAAAGTGAGTCTTCATTTTCTGAAGATCTTCAAGAGAGTGAGCCTCTAAATGATTATAAAGGGACCAATTATGTTTTTTCTACATACTTCTGACTCACATACATACTATGGTTACTGTGGCTTTGGCTAGTCCCTCTGAAGGATCCTCTTTCTCTGTAACTATTTCTAGAATGAAACAGATGTTTCAGTGGTAAAGCACTGGTGTTTCTTAGTCCCTCGGGAAGTATTATGATTTGTTATAAGTGCAATATCCAGAGCCTTCTCCTATTCCTCCTGTTGTTTCTACTTTGGAAGATGTTTTTGCCATATCCTGCAAGTTGCCTGATAGCCTGACTACTGCCCCATAGAAAGTAGATAGACTGTGTAATTCTTCCCAGATAAAACCCAGCAGCTAATACGTTTCTGAACCTCACTGCTACTAAAGATTTGATTAATACTTTTCCCTGTCCTTTTGAGTAGGATGGGAAGGCTTTTGATAGATTTGGGGAAAAAGTGTATTCTAAATCACTTGTTTTAGAATTTTCAGCTGTCATGCTCATATGCTTATGTTTATGCTTGCCTCTTTTGAGAATATGAGGAATGTTTTTGGTATCTATTTCTTCTTCTGAGTAGTAATCTGCTTTGTGTAATTGGTTATTTCTTTGTCTCAAGTGGCTATCCACTCAGTGAAAAGTCCTTATGATTTTGCTGATGCCACTTGCATGGCTTTTGCCTCTGAAACTGTTTTGAATAGGTTTGCTTGGTTGTGTCTTCAAAACCATCCGGTTTTAAGTTCGCCATTGGATAGAATTAGTTTTAAAATATCTGCTTTAGAAGTGTTTATTAACTGTTTTGAGAGAGATAAACTGATTCATGGGCTCTCAGTTTTTCAGCCTTCCTTCTCCAAGTTGGCTAAGGGATTTATTTCTCTCCTACTACCTTCTTTTAAGACCAAATAAATAGACCCAGCAAGCTGTTGATAAGCAAATATTGAAAAAGAAGCTATAGCAGGAAGTTTCCCAAAAGTACAGGAACACCGCCCCACCCCAAAAAAAAAAACCTTAAGCCAGTCTAATAAGAATGTATGACTATTTACAAACCTTTCCCCTTAAATCTATTGGGTTACTTTTCACAGTGGAAGTCTCTCCTTCCTTTTTGAGGGATTCCCCCTGACTCACCACACCTAATTCTTCTTTTTCCTGTTGTCATGAAGTATATTCTCTGTCTGTGTTAGATACTCCCTTTCCTCACCTTTTAGGAGAACATTTTTATTCAGCTTTGCTTTCTATACCAATTTTTAAATGCTATCCCTTAATTTCCTTTTGAGTTTTTCGGTTACCTTAAGATTTTCCAAAGAAAAACATGTAAATAATGTGATTGCTGAGGTGTGGAGTTCTTCTGTAGTTTCTCTGGAATTATTGCTATAAGTGCTTTTATTAATATTTTTGCTCTTGTACACTTTTGATTACTTTATTAGAAATTTAAAATACCATAAGTAGTGGGTCAGTACTTCCATACAAGGCTCCAGGTATTAGACTTATATAGCATAAACTGAAGATTCGTCACAGGAGATGGAGATACTCTGTTGAGCAAATAAAGCCTCAGAAGGAAAATTCAGTGCACTGCAGGCTATTGAAACCTGAAGTACTGACTACAAACACTTACTACCACTATTTTAGGGAACTGAAAATATCAGCTGGAGGGCATCACATAACCACAAATTAATGCAATTGATCGAAACCTTTTGTATGAAGCTTCTGACACCAAATACTGTGAAGGCATTACCCTTATAGCCCTTATCTCAAAATATATAAGATCTCCAAAGTTTCACCACCTCAGAGTAAACTGAAATGTTATTGTTTTATTTAAAGAAAGTTTCCCCTCAAATCTTAGGCAAGGTGTTCTCAGAGGTAGTTTATTTAGACATAAGGAGTAAGGAAGGGCTTCGAGGGAAAAATAGTACATTCAAAGGATGCTTATGGTGTATAATACATTGATAAATAATTATCACTGATAGCAATTTTTGATTAATTGAGAATTTGCCAGCTCATTCCCAACAGTTTAAGATTCAGTTAATATACAGCAGTTATTCAATAAATCATTATGTTTTCTTCAAATGATAAAATATGTTGAAGTCAGCCTTATAAAAAAATTACAAAATAATTCATCATAAGAATATATAGTTCAAGATAATGCTAAACAAGATGAAAAAACAGAAAGTTTTTTTCACAATAAAAATCCCTAAATTATAAAATATGTTTTCCTTGAATAAGTGCTTCTTTTAGTTCAAGAACAGACATATAAAATTAATTGGCGTTAGAAATTTCTGTTCCAGCATAAAAGGTCTGTGTTTATAGATGGTCTATGTCCTAGAACACAGATGAACTTGTGCATATATATATATATATATATGTATATATTTTTTTTTCCCAATGGGTCAGGAGTATTGTGTTGCAATCAACTTCAATGTCCATCAGGCATTTCAGAGTGCTCTGTGTCTCTTTTAGTATAAAATGGAGCATTTTGCTCCACTCACAAAGAGAAAACATATCAGTTTTCCTCAAAAAGCAGTCCTTTATTTTGTGTCCTCTTTGGCCTATAATATTAAAAAATCCTTCACTGTATGTTTGTGCACTACAATAAAGGATATTTTCCCAGTCAAAGAAAGCAAATATATTCCTTCCTAATGAAAACAGTCTCTGATATGTTATTATTTGCCACCATAGTCAAACCAGCAACACATAGTTCTGTATGATTGTTTCAGTAGATTGTGGGGTATCTGTCCCAGTGTTACAGAAAACAGACTATTTTCCCTACAGAAATTAGCCTTTGCCTTATTACTATTTGACTGTTACGGTTATACCAAGCCAATAAGATTGCAGTGTGATTGTTATAATATAAAATGTACCACCTGCCCCAGTAACATGAAGCATATCTATTGAATTCCAGCAGACAGCAGCCTTTGGTATGTTACTGTCTGTCCAAAATAGTGAATATCAACCAATCCATAGGAGTATAAGGTTGGTGCATTATAATCTGGGATAATTGCCCCACTCACAGAACAAACATATTGCTTTTTCAGATCTACAATGAACTGATAAAGGCAGGAACACTGAATACTGCTACAGCAAAATATAATAATCAAAACATATATATAACATATATATAACATATATATAACATATATATATATATAACATATAACATATATATAACATGAGAACATCCTGTAGAAAATAAAAATGAAAGTGAAGGATAAGAGATTTTATACTTTTAAGATGATTTTCTAAAAATAGCAGAAGCAGTAGTTGGTTTACAGAAAGGGTTGCAAGCATCTGAAATACACTGTCAAGTCAGTTAAATATAGTGAGAAGTTGTATAATTTCAAGAAGGCCTTAGAGAACTATTTTTTTAGTCAATGTTTTTGTATTTAGCCAGGCCACAATGGCAGTTTACCCATGCCTTTTATTTTTGGAGCTATATTGTACTATAAAATTTAAAAAGTAAACCTGGTTATATGGGGAAGGCTCTCTGCATCCCTCATGTGGGGCTTCACTACCACCCCTTACTTATGCTAACTCCATGGGCACATAGTTAGAGAAAAATGTCAGATACAATCAAACCAAAAAGTTTTTTCCTCTACCCATCTGCAGCACCCTATAGCACAAAGCAATATAATAAAACTGTCCCCACTCCTCAGAAACTCAGCACACAATGAAACTCCTCAGCCCCTGACACCAGTGCTCTCCAAATTAATGTGCAGTGTTAGTGACAACACATATCGACAATGAAATCTCTACACAAATCCCAGTAATAACAACAGTATTTGTTGTATCAGCTGTCATTTCATATGTCACCCAGTAAGAAAGGATTCTACAAACATACATGTGACAAATACAAATCAATCTAGTTCCACTTTTTAACTCTAAGCAGCCTTTGCTTCCTTGTTCTACTTCATTCCCCCATCCTTGGTTACTTAAACAATTGAATTAATCATCTTTGGCAGGGTATACTGCTAACACTGCCCAAAGATTTAACAAACTGCATACCTGCCAATTTGAGAACAGCAGCTGTTACATCAATATTAATTACACTATACATAAATTTTGAGTATCTGTATGTCATTCCCACTGCCATCAGAGATGGGTGATCAGTCAGATAGTTTCGGTTTCCCACCCCACCCACATCCTGGCACAGAGAGAGAGAGAGAGAGAGAGAGAGAGAGAGACAGAGACAGAAACAGAGACAGAGAGAAACAAATAGTACCACATCTAGCAGCAGTAAATGCTGTTTTTTCACTTCATAATAATGTTAGTCTTAGAAACTGGTTATAATACAGTTCTGTAAACTGTTCTAGGAATATTCATGCCTAATGTTAACAATCTAGTTACATTCTCATGGAGGGAAGTTGATTACAAATTGAATACATTTTTTCAGATGCAGCTACCACATAGCAATATGAAATACAAAAACCGAAAAAGGTTAGACACTGTGTCATACATTTTAAACCATCAAAAAAATTCCACGCATTCATATGCATTACTAAAGCAAAAATAGTTTTTACAACTAATTTCTATATGTATAACTATATCCAGTCTTTTCCTGCAACACAGACCTATGTTGTTCAGCACATTCATTTTCATTTTATGAAATGCTTTGTCTACTAAAAAGTCTAACTAATTTAATTTTTCAACAGTTCTACTTCAAATTATTTCTTGTTTCTTTATAGCATATTCAGAATGAGTGATATGTCTCAACCATGTTAATTAGACTCCAAAACCAAAACACTAACTGAATTGTTTTCCGTTTTACAGTTTTCCTGATTCATCTCATAAATATTTAAGCTCAATAAGCTGCAGAAGTGAATCCAGCATTTCCCATTAGAACATACTAGAACAAAATAATTTAACAACTTACCTAAATGTCAAGTTGAAAAAGCTCACACTGTGTAACTGTATGCCGTACATACAGGATACTGAACAACGTTGATGTTTTGACTTGGCCTACTTAAAAATGGGGGTGGGTATACATACTATGCAGCCAGTCATAACAGAACTGAAACTGAAATGTGGAAACTGTTCAGAAGCCACTTTCTATGTCCAAGGTTATTACCCAGGAGTCCATTCTTTTCCTTCTTTCTCTTTCCAGGTTATTGATTACCATGCTTCGCTTCTGCTAAATCCATTAATATTATATTTATTCATTAATAACAGTTTGAACCACGCACAAGTGTAGTTTTTATTTAAATCCATGTCTGAGATTTTAATTTCTTTGCATGCTTGTGGTATGTAAAATAGTTTTATACCTTTCAGCCATCTTTCAGTAAGTAATAATAGTGCAGAATGAACAATCTGGCAGGAATAAAGAGTAGCAAAAAACAGAAATATTAAAGAATTTCTCAGCTGGTAAATGCTTGGCTTCAGAGTGACAAGTAATAGTTGTGACTACACAGCTGGATTGAAGTGCTGTGATAGTACTGTAGTTAACTAATTTATTAAAGATAAATTGACAAAAAATGCTTGGAATTTTGGCATTTTTATTTATGACCCTTAAATATCAGCATTCTTGTTTTTGAGAAAATATACTCCCTTCCATAAGGTTCAAAAAAATTTGCAAACTATTACTGGCGACATGAAAGGGAAATGGCTATTCATAATCCAGGTACAATGTGTCTCTTGGATGAGTAACATAATGAAAGACACTTATGACTTCCATAAAGTAGGAGCTCATTTGTGAAGGGATTATGCGAGTAAACCCTTAGTCATTGCTGGTACCTGCTCCATGTGACTAGTTTATCTCAGGGCCAAGATGTAGAAAAATGAAAACTGGTATGCAAGTGGTCCTGCTCACCCGTGCAAGTGCAAATGCAAATAACACCGTTTTGTGACTAGAGGTTTAATTGACTACATCAGTGTGATGTCAGTAATTATTTTGCCGATAGCAAAGTGATACAATAGTTATTACTTATTCTGTATACATGCCTAAAAAATCAGTGTTGCAGGTTTCGCTTCTGCAGATATGGCTAACCTTTCTATATGCTAATGGGCTACATCCTAACAAATTTTATGAATCATTTAGTAGCACTGGGCTATGTTATGAGTTTCTTCACTTGAATCTTGCAGATATCACTGCTTTCCTAATAATAAAGTAATCTGGCTCCCAAGTCTACAAAAAAGTATATGTATTCTCCTTTCCTTCCATGTCTTCAAACTGTTAACATAATTTTCACTGCTCAGTCACCAAATAAAGAAGGAGTCTTCATTCACTATTACTCCCAGAGATCAGTGGATCAGGATGCTATCACCCCATCTAGACTCCTGTTGTCTAGAACTCACAGCCTTCATATCTCATAACCTATAACCTTGGGAAATACTTCCAACCTTTGCTTCATAGTTACCTAACTTAACACTGCAGCTTTCAGATGCCAGGCACTGGAAGGAGTTTTTCATCATGGTTGCAGTACAAACCCACAACCAGATTGTGTTAGACCACCTCATGGCCAGATTAAAGTTCTGGCAGTGGTAGTAAACACAGACAATGCTCAAGCACCTATGGTAGTTATTGTGAGTCTGCACAAACAGACAGCAACATTGCATTTCCAATGTACTGCTGTAACTTAAAGCAATACATAGGCACAGATGTTCTAGGAAAAGGAAAATATGAAAGATGACTAAGAGTGACAAGTACAGGTGTTACTAAGGCAACAGATACTACAGAATGGGAAAGGTGATTGCAGAGGGAGTGCTTGTTAAAGCACGGATGCAAAACACAGTGGAGTAGGGGGTATAACAATAACTGAGTGCAGAGGTGGGATACAGCAGAGAAGCAAGATGTACCAACCTACATCAGTCCTAACAACATCAGAGTTTGATCTGTCTACCTGTACTATAATGTGAATGCCATGAACAAAAGGAAAACATTTTATCCTGTGGGGATTTACCCATCAACTTTGTCTACTTATAGCATACTTCAAGTTCCTTAACAAGATGAACCAGAGCATGAGCTGCCTTGAAGGTGTAATGCAAGCACATTTCGTGGAAATGCTGTGCATTTGCAGACTGAAAACATGAAAAGAAATACAGGCATCATGGGAAATGAACCTATGCCTTTGGACAGTGACACTTTTCCAAACAGTGAATTAGTAAGGTAGACCTAGAAACATTTAGATGGAAGATGGAAGTAAAATATGTATCATATGAACAGTGCACACTTACAGACTGATAAGAGGAAAAAAAGTAATACAGTTGTTTTGGGAAATGAACCCATGCCTTTATGGAAAGATATTTTCCCAAATAACAAATTAGCACACAGACTAAAGATTGCAGTGAAACACATATCAGGTGAATGTTGCTCATTTGTAAACTGATAACAGAAAAAAAAATCCTACACAGGAGCTAAGTAGATGCACTTGTGAAGTGATACATTCCCAAACAGTAAATTAGCAAGACAAGGAACAGAAGCACTCAGGCTCAGCATCATACCTGTCAATCTCTTAGAGCAAGAAATCTTGACAAAGTCATGAATAAAAGTGGGACAAAGGCCTGACAATAGGGACAATTTTTAAATATTGCTCTTACAAACAGTTGTTAGAATAGCAGGTTCTTCATTAGCATGGATTTTCTGAAGGATATGAAGTCTGAAACTCAAATGTCTGTCATTATTTTCTAACTTTAGTCTTTAATGATTTACCACTAATTTGCCAGAAAAACAGAATTTTATTGAAAAACGGACAAAAATATAGATTTGTTTTATTATGGTACCAATGTCACTTTAATGTGTAAAACATGACAGTCCTCCACCCTCTGTATTCTGCAACCCCCCCATACAAACAAGCTCATTGTGCATGGGTGGATCTCACTGCAGCTGCTCAGGTGTGTGCACGGAATTGTGTAGAAATCACCACAATGCTTCCCATGTGCACTTGTCATGAAAACTGAATAAAAATTGTGTGATTCAGAAACAACAGTAAAATTAGAAATTCGTACCATAATCATCAGGCCCAGAAAAGTAAATCTACATGATATAAATATGAGGATGAAATAACAGTGAATGGTGTTTGAATCCTGCAATCTGCTTTTGCTTAAATCTTTCCTTCTGAGTAACATATCTACTTATCCAAGGTAAGAGATAACATCTTACACATTCATTCAGGTAACAACGTGATAACATCTTGCACATTAATTCGGTAGTAAAGTGGTTAGATTTGAATTTTCCTATACCCCACTGCCTGTGAGGGATGTTAATATTGTTAAGAAGTGGTGGTCAACAATGTGTTAAGGGGTACATTGTAAGTAGACTGCAAAATTAATAAAGCAGAAGGGAGACACCCCCTAGGCTCATATTCTGAGTACTATTCATTACTATTTTATTGTTGTTTGCCTTGAACATGTCAGTACTTATAATCTTAGTAAAAGTGATACTGTAATGGGCATGTGTTATTGTTCAGTTGTACTTCTTTAACTGTTTTATGGAAAATATGTGATCAGTGTACTTACCATGTTTGACATTTACTTAACAATTATGGGTTTTTATATATATATATATAAATATATATATATATATATATATATATATATATATATATATATATATATATATATATATACACACACACACACATATATATATATATATATATATATATATATATATATATATATATATATATATATATATATATACACACACACACACACATATATATATATATATATATATATAACTTTTTGTTCTTCTATCAGGCAAAAAGTGAACATAATATATGGCGCAATGGCATAGGGATATTGTACAGATATGGCAGGCCCATGCAAGACCAAAATTGTTAATTATCTGGGTTTCCATACCAACTGACCAATGCCAGGTACTGCATGACTCCCACATGGCTGCAGATGAAGCCGATATGATTCCAAAATGTCTTGGATGGTGTCCTTGTCCATATGGTACCAGTCCACTATGTTAATGTAATGGAGGGTTTGAAATTTTAAGCATGGTTGGATAACCCAGCACCGGTGGGGATGAAGTTGTGCACCTTTGCACTTAGTAGCTGCAATGAGAGCCTCCTGCAGATACACATGCCCAATGGCAGTGGCAAACCCCAGCATATTTGTGATATGGAGTCTGAACATGAACATATGATCGAGTTCAAATATAAAGTGTGCATAGCATCACAACATGACATTTGTAAGTTTATGTACCACATCTTCATCTTGTTTTGCCTCATTAGCATACCCGGTGCTTCATTATACAGTCATTAGCATGTAAAATGCTTGACCACATTATTTGGCCTTCCTTATCATGTTGGTGGGTTTTCTGAATCCTACTCTCCCTGCTCATGGTCACTCATCACGGAAAGTTGTTTAGCACAATGCATTGAATGTTTCTGAATCTGGCCATGCCATATATGAAGCCTGTTCTTTGGTCTGCATCATACAATAATTTATTAGAAGTCTGTGCTACGTAAAGATTATTGGATAGTTTTAGATGCCTGATGGTGCTCCCCTCCAACCCACAAGTCTTTGGCCATAAAGATTAGTTATGTTTAATAATATATGTACTAAAAGCATTTGTTGTATTGAACAGATTTACCACAGTTATTCTGTGCCTTTTGTTTAGATTAATGATTTAGTTGTATCAAATGCCTCTGATGCCAATTCATAACCTGAGATAAGGAAAAGAGGCCTCTTTAGAGCAATAGATGCATGCTTGTAACTGCTAAGTGCTGTCGGTACGAGTCACAATATAAGTCTCACTGCAATAATCGAAACTGTATAGCTATGTATAGAATGACTGCTATTATTTAGAATAATTGTAATTGTCAGCAGAGATTACTATCTTCTAAATCCCTGTAAGTGCAGTATTTTAAGATTGGCCTCTGCTGACCATGTTTTTTCCATTATTACAGATGATATTTGAAGGGAATTTTACAAAAGACTAGTGATGCAGCATTTTGGCTAATAAAAACACCCTAATGCAGGGTACCTTATCAAGTCTTAAAATCATAGAAACATCTGCTGAAATATTAACCAGCAACTCAAGCAAGAGAGCAGTTTTAGTAATAGTTATAATAGTTACTTTCACTTCATAAGCCATTATTTTATTTTAACAGCACTCCTGATTAATATTAACTTGCAAGTTAGGCATTGCCCAACAGTTATCAGAAAACTTGACTTGACAGTTAGAAAAGAAATTGAACTACAACAAAAAAGAAAAAAAAAACAAAAAAAAAATCTTGCTTTTTTCCCACTTTCTGAAAGTTAAGAAAGTTCAGTTACAGATTTGCTGTTCTGAACTGTTTGGAAGTTTCTAGAAGGCCAGTGCTTGCTTGGGCTAAAGGGAAGTATCTGTGTTTACCAGTGGCAGTGGTTAACACTGAACAGCCTGCCTGTCCCTGGAGGAGTGGTTACTGCCTAGAAGCTGTAGTTTTATTGGCCATTTTGGGTCAATTCTAAACTCCTTGATCCCCCTCTCTGAAAACCCAGCTGCCTCGTGGTTTTGGCGTCTTTCCAGGCTTGCTAGTTGTTGCTGAAGCACCTACCAAGGGGAGAAAATGCTAAGAGAAGAAAAGGAGCCACTTTTGTGATTTTAAGTATTTTCTTCTGATTTTTTGTTAAGTTTTACTGCTTTACCGCCTACTTTTTGGCATTTTCCGGCATGTTAAAGTTTATATCTGTAACAGTAACAGTACTTGGAAAACATCTAGAGCCTGTTTACTGCATTTCCTGTGTTGCACTTAATTTAAAATCGTTTTTTTTCTCTAAAAACTGCATTTTACCTGATTTTGGCCTAGCACTCAAGTGTGGGGTCATTTATTGCACTGTTGTGAATATTTTGCTGCTTGTGTATCTCTGCTACCTTTAAACTACAACAAAAAAGAAAAAAAAAATCTTGCTTTTTTCCCACTTTCTGAAAGTTAAGAAAGTTCAGTTACAGATCTGCTGTTCTGAACTGTTTGGAAGTTTCTAGAAGGCCAGTGCTTGCTTGGGCTAAAGGGAAGTCTCTGTGTTCACCAGTGGCAGTGGTTAACACTGAACAGCCTGCCTGTCACTGGAGGAGTGGTTACTGCCTAGAAGCTGTAGTTTTATTGGCCATTTTGGGTCAATTCCAAACTCCTTGATCTCTCTCTCTCTCTTAAAACCCTACAACTCTCTTTTTGCGCAGTTTTGCACACTGAGCAGTGTCGGGCAGCACCGCCTAAACAGGTTTATTCCAGGCTCCACAAAGTCTGCTCTTCACTTTTTCCCTTAGAACTGTTCAAACTCTCAAATTAATCACTCTATTCTCTTTCTAAAGCCCTGCACTTGCTCAGCTCTTATAAGGAAACACTAACTAACTAAAGCACTACACCCTCCTTGACTTCTCATAAGTATTAGGCTCCCGATTGGTCCTTCCTGATCTAGTGAAAAATCAGTTCCCTTCCCTAATCTGATCAGTAAAAAAACAGTTCCCTATACTAATCTGGTATGTCCAAGGGTCAGTTTCAGGGTTACTCACCAGTCCGGCTGGTGAATCTGGGAATTTTGAGGCAATGTTACAATTGCCTTATGTACACAGACAACCCTCTCCTCCTTCCAACAAACTCTAATACATGTGAGAGATGCAGTTACACAGCCAAACTGGAGGCAGAGCTCTCTCAACCCAAGACTGGCACAGTCAGTCAGGAGGAAAAGGTAACCATCCGCACCACAAATCCAATATCACACAGACCTATTGCATCTGCATACCCAACACATAAACACACAAAAACATACTCGGAGGCTCTAAATAAAAATCTGCCTAAACAGCAAAGACCTCCTAAGCAGATATCCAAGCAACAGCCACCCCTCAACAATACCCATGAATCACATATCTCACAAAATCAGTGTGCCTCACAGTCACAGCCCTTAAAGCCAAACAACACACCAAATACACTTGTTATAGGGGACTCTATTGACCGGCACACTGACGTCCCGCTCACCAGACTGAACAAGGAGAAGGTCACTGTAAGCTGCCTGTCGGGTGCCAGGATCCGCCACATAATGCAAGCACTCAGGTCACTCCAAAGCAAGTACAAGTATGACTCCATCATTGTCCATGCTGGTGTGAATGACCTGAGATGTACCTCCCTGGACTACATGAAAAGAGACATATAGGAGCTCTCTGATCATGCAGCCCAGGCTGGTATGACCCTGACCTTAAGTAGCATCTTGCCCTCACCAAGAATGATGCCACAGTATAAAGACAAAATGATCAGTTTCAACAATTGGCTAAAGTATTGGTGTCATTCAAAGGGGATCCAGTGTCTGTCAGCCTGGGATGACATGCTCGACAAGCCACGTTGCTTCGCTAGGGACGGCTTGCACCTGTCACCCTTAGGCTTTCGTATACTGGCCAAGGCTCTTGCCACCCCCATAGTGCCTTTTTTAGGCAAGGCTCAAAGGACAAACCCACCTCCATAGACAACCCAAGGATAAAAAAACTAAAGGTAATGCTACTCAATGCCAGAAGTCTAAACCTCAAGATGCACGCACTCGAGGCTCTCCTCAGTATGGAGAAAATCGATGTCTGTGCAGTAACAAAAACCTGGTTCAAGGCTCCTGAGAGCACCCCAGCACTACCAGGTTATAACTCATACCATGCGTTTCGGCCTCAAAACTCGGACCAAAGCACAAAAGGAGGGGGAGTATCTATATTCATCAAAGATACCTACACCTCCAGGTTAGTGGCACTGCACAAAGCATCAGAAACCATCCATGTGCAACTAACAGTGGGCAAAACTGCCTTTCAGTTTGTAGCCTGCTATAGAACACCCTCCCTATTACAGGAACCCCACTTGGCATTCCTGAGAACACTGGAGAATATGAAGGTCTCTCTAAACACTATGTTATTGGGTGACTTCAACTACCCAAACATTGACTGGGAAAACTACTCAAGCCCAAACACCCTCACCCAACGGTTCCTTGAATTTATAAACTCTAACATGATGGAACAACTGGTCACCACTCCCACAAGAGGAAACAACATATTGGACCTGGTAATCACCAACATGGGGACTCTATGTTCCACACCAGAGGTAAACCCTCATTGGTAAGATCAGACTATAAACAAATTTCCCTGGACATCCATATCCCGTCCCCACCCCCAGCAAAGGAAATCACGGTAAATAATTTCTCAGAAGCCAACTTTGCACTTCTCAAGACTGAGGTGGAATCCTTCAAAGCCCCCGGGCCAGAGGATAATACAGCCCAATCCGCAGAATCCTTTACAAATGCATTCTATGAGCACCTGCAGGAATGCATGGATCGTGCTATCCCAAATAAAACCAAGACTCACTCCTCCAAAAACAGGAGACTGGTCTGGTGGACCCCGGCCATAAATAAGCTATACAACAGAAGGAGGAAGCTACTACATGACAGAGCAAAATCCCAAAAAGGGAAGGCATCTCTAATCAATATTAGCAAAAAACTCCGATCCCTCATAAAATCATCAAAGGCCAGTTTCAAAAGACAAATTGCCCTAGACACTAAAGATAATCACAAGGCCTTCTTTAGTTATGTCAGGAATATGGGTGGAAACTCCCAGATATACTCTGAATTGTTGTATAATGGTACAAAATATACCGAACCTACAGACATAGCCAACATCCTGGCTGACAGATTCAGTGCAAACTTCTCCCCCCTTCCCCCCCAAAGGAGCAAATGCCTATCCCAACAGAAAGTAACCTCCCTGACATCACAGATGCACAGGTGAAAGCCTCCCTCTCCAAAGCAAAAAACACAGCATCTATGGGACCAGACGGTGTCCCAGGCTGTGTCTTACATGAGCTCCAAGAAGAACTGAACCCTCACATTAAGTCACTGTTCAAACTTAGCCTTACTACAGGATATGTACCCAAAGAATGGCGTACAGCTACAGTGGTCCCACTCCACAAAGGTGGTGCCACAACAGACCCCGGGAACTATCGCCTCATAAGCCTGACTAGTCTGGTCTGTAAAACTATGGAGCGTATTATCATGGAACTCATAAACAAAGACATTGGGAGCCTCCAGACACTGGACTCTACCCAATTCGGCTTTGTTAAGGGCAGATCTTGCCTCTTAAACCTAGTTGATTTCTTTGAAACAGTTACCAAAGCCATAGATGAGGGCAAGGTAGTCCACACAGCCTACCTGGACCTCGCAAAAGCCTTCGACACAATATCCCACTCAGGCATCATAAATAAGCTTATCAGCTTAAATATCAACCCCTATATCACAAGATGGATTACAAACTGGCTCAGGGATAGAACCCACATGGTCAGAATCGCAGGTGCCATGTCCAAATCCAAACAGTTACAAGTGGTGTCCCACAGGGCTCAGTTCTGAGACCTCTCTTGTTCGGTATATACTTCTCTGAGGTTCAGGCTAACACAGGGGGGTTATGGCTGACAAAGTTCGCAATTGACTGCAAACTGGGGGCCATAATTAAATCTCCAGCTGACACAAGCATCCTCCAAAAGGGTCTCACAGAGACGGATGCTTGGTGCCAGAGCCACGGCCTCAAGCTAAATGCTAAAAAGTGCATAGTCATCCCCTTTGGGAAAAACAAGGTGCTCACAAATTATCACATAGGTGGTAATCCATTAAGTACAGAAGAAGTAATTAGAGATTTGGGGACCAACGTAGATAGTAATCTCTCCTTTGATAATCACATTGCCAAAGTGGTTAGAAAGACCTTCTATATAGCCCACCTTATCACAAAAGGGTTCGCATCTAGATCAAGAGAGGTCATTGTGCCCCTCTACTCATCATTCATCAGGCCCATAATTGAATACAATGCCCCTTTTGGGATCTACCTTACCCGACACCTGCAGCAACTGGAGAGACCCCAAAGGTACCTCACCAAGAGGATCATGGGCTATAAACAGATGTCCTATGCAGCTCGACTAAAGAAACTCCAGCTCTACTTAGTTGCTTACTGCCTATTCAGAGGCGATCTATGCCTGACGTACAAAGCCATGTCAAACCCAGAATTAATGGACATGCTCCACCTCAAAAAATCCAAGTCCCTTAGAGCTACACGCTCCAGGGTCTTAAACCTCAGCACAAAAATAAAGAGGACATGCTGGAGGGACAGATTCATTTCCCAGAGGCTCCCCTCACTCTGGAATAGAATCCCAATTCATGTTAGACATAGCCCCTCGCTGACCCTCTTCAAGCGAAATTTGGACGCGTGGATGGGAAATCGCAAATTCACCCCTGGGATCTCTTCTGTGTCCCTGCTAGACAGAGGCACAGTAAACTAATCTTAAAGGGTACCTTCTGTGACCTACTTTACAGAGGCACAGTAGGCCAATCTAATAGGGAGGCGGAAGCCAAATACACTCTGGCTAGGCTTATAAATGCCCTAGGGCAGATAACCTAGTATCTACCTATGAACCTATGAACAAGGGTCAGAGTTGCCCTTTCTTTTTGAGTTAATACAATACTAGGTTTATGTTTTGTACTACATTGGATGATTCTGTGTTTAAAATCACCTTCATAGTAGTTTCCTAGTTCAAAGAAAAAATACTGTTGGGGGAAACCAGATACTTAACAGTTGACAGACTCCTTGTTTGTCCAGTACTAGTGTAAACTGCACATAATGGGGGGACTAGGAGGGGGTCCTGTCCTAGTCCTGGGTTCAATCCCTAGACATGTACCAGAGTTTTCCTTTACTGTTGACTTTTTATTGGTATTTAGCACAATAACTGTCTCATTTTGTGAAGCAGTTTTACTATAATACTTTTATTTTTTCAAGTGTCTGATTATTTACCCTTTATTCTGGTTGCTCAGTGCTTCCTGTTTTAATGACACAGAGCTTTATCCATATTATGAGTTATGTGTTTCTCTATATTAATGTATCAAGACAATACATAAATAATACATGAAAGGAAAGCTAGAAGTCCAACCTAGCATTTCTTAGTACATGAAATGAAAAATAGAAGGCCTTCCACCAAGCAATCCATAGTACAAGAAAGGAAAACAGAAAATTAGTTCATGTATCAGAACAAATAAATAGTACATGAAATGAAAACAGTTAATCTTTGACATTAGCACACATAAGGTAAACACAGCACTATGCATGTCTGTCAGCTGCAAAACCTATACAATGGAATATCTTGCAATATTTTACCATCTATTCTATACCATTGATTACAGTCCTGAGTATAACTGTATTTCCAGCAGATGTCACTATAACCTTAATTAACAAGCTACTCATTATGTGAACACATCATTAAGAAGCATCCTTTCGTTTTTGGATGAAATATTAAAACCTGCTCTTCTCACTTGTGTCATTTTACTATTGCCTGTCTCTTTCAGATGAGCATTATTTTCACACTGCACTGTGTCTTGCTCCTATTTCTTTTTTTTTCTTTTACAAAGTAATCTTACCTTATGATACATGAAATCATGGGCTGGATTGTCTATACCTAAGTGGTGTTGTGCTAGAAATATATTTGTTCAACTCATTACTGCTTCACATAAAATCTTACATGTTAACAAGTTTTGCATTAGCATCACCTAGTATTGAAGCCATAGTCATACAAATGTGCACAAACTAATAAGCAGAGTAATACATATTTGGCCACGCTAATCCACAGCCCTGAACTAAGTATAAATCCAGAGGAACACAAGTACATGTACTCAGCATTCCAAACAGGTCAGACTACCAAGAGTCACGTGTATATTATGTATTATCCACACCCAAGCAATTACTCCTACAACCATCACCATGATTTCTGTTAGTCCATCACCCCCCACCAGATAGCAGTTCAGCCTTAAGAGAGTCTAGTGAAACAGTCGAGTTCCATGTACTCAAAGAGCACTGTCTCACAGCAAGGAACTTGAACATCCTGTAGCTTGCATGGGTGACTTCTCATGCTTAAATGTGAGCAATGAATTTGAGCAAAGTGCAGCAAAGGCAGTGGAAATGCTACACCTTGTCTGAACATCTTGTTCAATTTTGAACAAGATAAGTGTAGTAGCCATGGGAAAGGAGTGGAAGGGGGTGTCAGTTTAGCTTAAGGTTTCAAGCACTGATTAGGAGGGGGAGTTAAGTTTAAGGAGCTTGAGGGGAGTTTTAGGGTTAGAGACCAGAAGGGGAAATTAAGCTTAGGGAGTGGCAGGAAAATTTTAGCTTCAGGGATCTATAGGGTAGTTTACAGTTACGGAGGGGAAGTAGAGTTTTAGGCTAAGGAATTGATCGGGTACTTTAGTGTTAGGGAAACGGAATAGAGTTTTAGTATTCAGCAGTGATCACAGACTTTAGCTTTAAGGACCAGAAGGGCAGTTTTAGTTTTAGAGTTAGGGAGCAAATCTCAGGTTAGGGTTAGAGACCAGGTGAAAGTTTTAGGCTTAGAGCTTGATCTCTAGGAGGGTATGACTAAGTAATTAAGTAGGATCAAGGAAGTGGAAGTTTGGGCACTTACTCTTTACAGCAAGTGGCCGGAAGCAAGAGTGTAACAAGCTACTAACGTGGATACTTGTAGTAGACCCACCTTAATATATTTTAAGTACTTGGGTCTCTAACCTCCATCCAATCAAATTCTTCATGCTGCAACACTATTTTAGGTTCAGGTTTCAGACAACTGGACACTGCTAAACTCTTGCATCCCCCCAACATGGTACATATATTTATTCTAAGGCTAAGATTACTATATCTCAGAGAATTTGAGAATGTTGTGAGACAGTGCAGCTGTGGAATTAGTATGTGTACAACCACATTCAGATGAGAGAATGTCATAAGTTATGATCAAATGACTGAGCAATGTTTTCAGCATTTCTAAACTCCAGAAAAGGTTTCATGAAAAATGTACTGTGTGTGATCTTCTGTGTATAAATGGTAATTGTTTCATCTCAGACAATGACATATACAAAGTCTTGATCTACAAGTAAATTGCTGATAAGCAAAGATATGCCATAGATGTTGCAGACAAAAACATAACTGATTTTCAAAGTAAGACATTTCTGACCTTATTTGCAAAGAGAACTCAACAATAAGTGTATAATGCCTGCACTGACGCTGTATTTCACTGCAATTTCAGTCTGTGTCAATGTAAAGCCAGACACATCTGACTTTCAAGAGCCCAGCCAAGAAGAGAGAGAGAGAGAGAGAGAGAGAGAGAGAGTGAGAGAGAGAGAGAGAAGTATCCATATCTGTTTTATACAGGGTGAGACTCTAATTCATTGTGTCCTTTCTTAATGCTTCCTTTTGCAAAAAAATAAATGTGACAAATTCACAAATGTTTCTTTTATCACTCTAGTAGCAGAGACACTTTAAACCATGCATTTTAATATAGTGAATTCCAGATGTATTGCCATGCCACTTACTTGTTTTTAGCAATGTTTCTGATAATACAGTAAATCCAGTGGTCCTCATTAATGCAAATCCAGAATTCTATACATTTTAAAAGAGAAAATAATTTTACTGGCAATTAGTATAAAAAAATCACTGTTTTAACATGTGTTTTTCCATAATTCCAGGTTTAATTTCTTCCACTTCCACTTGTCTACAGTGTACACTGCATATTTTGATGCGAAAAGAAAAATAAGGGAGAAATGGTCAGTGCTGACATGCAATTCAGTACTGATACAGACATTACATTGCTTGTAGAAAAGGATTACTTTAGATTCTGTGATTCACAAGCACAGGAAATAATGATGGATTATGACATCAAAAAGTTAATTGATGTGTTTTGATGAAAAGCTGAATATTTTCTGTATGATTTTCTGTAAAAGGCATTTACTGTTTTGTACATGGGTGATTAAATATGAGACGCATACACACACACACACACACACACACACACACACACACACACACACACACATGCATCCCACCCCACACACTGACGGTTTCAAAACTAAATACTTGCAGTGATGGATGATTGCTTTCTTAGTGTAACAATCTAAGATTTATGCAAATTTTGTGTGGGTTATTTTATACAGCATTATTAATGCTGATGATTCCAAGTGTGACCATGCAGAAACCTCTTCAAGTTTATATCCTTTTATGAGATTCCAACCACAAGACTTAATTGTAAAGTAGTGATTGTTGGGGTTACTTTCAAAATGTAGCAAGAATTCATGTATATTTAACATGCGGTTTCTTGGGAACTTTACAGGTTACCCACGTTTGCAGTGATGTAGTAACTATTTCTAAGTTTTAAATGGTGAATCAAAACGTTTTGTGTGTCCTGGAAGATGAAAAAAGGAGAGGAAAGAAAGTGGATATTTTTCCTGGTATTCCAAGGGTCTGTGGATATCACAAAGATAATATTATTTTGAAATGCATTTGTTGCATAGACAAAGAAGAAAACGCTGAGAGCATTCTAATCTCTTTGTGAGATGTTATTTTTACAAACTGCATCTGCTGACTTAGAAAAGTTAATAATTGGCATATGGGTTACACGTTTTACAATGAGATTTTAATGGGACAGTCTAAATAGAATACATGTAGGGTTTGCATAATGGTTGAGGTCTCCAGACCACAAATTGAAGGTAGAAGATTTGATTCTTACTTCAGATTACTGACTAGGTTTGTAATATTGTGCAAACTGATTACCTGGTATAAATATGTGAACATCTGTCATAAAGCTACCATAAAAGGGTTTTTAATTTGTAGACTTAGGTACATCAGACAGTGACATTGACTATGCTGCATGACTTAGTTAAACAATAATTTTGCTGGCAAAGGAATATGCAAGTATAAATTTCAAGGTTTAAAAATTCTTTTGCAAAGGCTGTTTTGATTGAATTCAAATTTTTTCTCTTTGTCATAAGATGAATATCCCAGGTAAACTAAAACTAAAAATAAATGTAATTAATGAGTATTACAAGGACACGTTTGATCACATATGCATAAGACTATTAGGCACAACTATGCTTTCACAAGACAGAGGGGAAAAGGCTAAGACAGACATATCTCCAGAGCCATGTGAAAAGTAATTACATGCAGAGTATATAGGAAAAGCTTTTCTGGCCACTGTGTGAAATAGTACATAATCTAAACAACATTAATGCAACGTATAATGCAGAGAGAGGAGCCTGCTACTATTCCAGATGCTAGCAAACGTTAAACCAGTCAGTAATAACTGAGGAAAACAAAAGGCTGTAATAGAAATGAATTTCTGTTGTTTTTGTTATTCATTAGCTAGAGTTAAAATCTAAGCAGGTAAACCAGGGTAAGTTGTTACATGGCTGAAATGTTTAATGTTACAAAGTGTTTGGTGTTTGCAGTAAAAAAAAAGAAAAAAAAAGAAAAAAAAATCAGATTATGTAAAGCTAAATGATTCAGGGTTTGATTCCTAGCTAACTCACACATATTTCGGCTTTTCCCAGTTAGGGGACACCACAGCGGAACTTCGGTCTGCTAATGATTGGCAGTAGATTTTTTACAGGTGCTTAGGTGCCAGCTCGATGCCCAACCTTCAACGATGGCACGCCCATTCTACGCATGTCTTTTGAATACCACTCGACCGCGGGGAGGACATGCAGACTCCACACAGAAGGTGCTCCAGCCGAGAATCAAACAGGAGAACCTCTTGCTGTGAGGCAACAAACTCTACTGTGGCACCACCATGGCTAGTTGATTCCTAGCTAACTAGTAACTGCTAATTTGACACATATGAAATTAAATGTTTTGTAGTGTATAGTAAGTTCAAGTAGATGCATTTTATGTCAGGAAACTACATGATATGTTTCTATATTTATAATCATAGTTTTTATAAAGAAACTGACCCACGTCTTTACAAAAAAAAAAAGAAAATCAGTGTAAGTAAATTGATGGGTAAGTACATGGAAGCCTTCATTCATGTGGAAGGTGGTAACCCACAAAAAAAATTGACAGTCATTTTCAAACCTGTACTATTATATTATAAATGTATCCAGATCACTTAACATTTATGCACATGTAGATTTTCATAATTTTTTTTTAATTACAGAAAGCTGACTAGGATTGCATTGTAAAAGACAATTTTTATAGTCAGAATTTTTCCTGCATGAGTTTAGTAACATGTTGTAGGTGATTCTCAAATCATTTTCATAACATTTAAATAAAATATAACTAATTCATAATTTCATTCATTAGTTTTATTTATCTACATTTGTTGACCGGGAGAGTCCGACTGGACATAGGTCCATTTTCAGCGGAGGCCCGGGGAGAAAAGCTCCACAGTTAAAATATACAGACAGTAGTTATATTGGATTTACATAGCAATTAACAATTTGATCAATATAGCAATTAACAATTACAAACATAGTTACAGATGAAGAACATAGTACATCAATAGACAACTAGAATCTTTATCATCTGCAAAGTACATAACAGACATTAACAATTGTTGCAATAAGACGTTCCTGCTGTATAATAAGTAGTTAGGCTTACGAGCATCCGAGCTTGCTATAATCAAGGTAGTTAGTGGGATGGAAAGAGAAGTAGTGAGTGGATGGGGTGGGTGATATTAGAGTGGGAGTTGCAAGGGCATAGCCAGCATGTTTTTAAGTACGCTTTTAGTAAAATTTTGAAGTGGGTGCATGATGGTATGGAAGTAATTGTGGGTTGGAGGGAGTTCCATAATTTGGCTATGGCGCAAGAGAATAGTGCTTCTCCAGCAGAGTTATTGGCTTTAGTGACCTGCAAGTGATTTTTGTTGCTGTATCTTAGTGGTCTGGTGGTGCGATAGGGCTGGAGTAGATTCTGGAGGGATGGGACATTTAGTGGATGGTTTACTAGTTTGTGGGCTAGTGTGAGTTGATACCATTGAAGGAGGTGAGGGAGTTCAAGCCATCCCAGTTCAGCAAGTGAGAGACAGTGGTGACTATGGTAGGATGCCCCTGTGGTGAATTTGGCGATTTTGTTGTAGCAGGTTTCTAGCTTGTTTAGATCGCATTGCCTTAGGTTGGTATATATTGAAGAGGCATAAAGTAGGGTAAAGATAAGGTGTGAATTTGCTACTGAAATCTTTGCTGCTTTGGTGAGAAGTTGCATATTTCTGTATAACGCTCCTATTTTTTTTGTGGACTTTTTTTATGGTCATGGATATGTGAATGTCAAATTTTAGTTTATTGTCTATTTCCACTCCTAGCAATTTGGTGTGCTCTGTTGGGTGTATAGTGGTGTTGTTTTTTGCTGTGATGTTAAAGTGAGAGTTGTTTTGAGTATGTTTGGTGGGTTGGAAGATGAGTAGTTTAGTTTTGTTTGGGTTGAGTATTAATTGGGCATTGGATAACCAAGTTCCAACAGAGGAAAAGGCTTCCTGTGTGACTTTTTGCAGTTTGGGTAGGGACTGGGCTGAGCAGATGATGGTTGAGTCATGAATATGAGTGTGCCATGTTTGGTGGCAGAGGCTAGATTATTGGTGAAAATAGAGAAGAGTAGGGGTCCAAGGATGGATTCTTGGGGAACCCCTATAGAGACAGGTAGTTGGGGAGATGTGTCATTCTGCCATATAATGGATTGTTTGTGGTCAGATAGGTAACTCTGAAACCAGTTGGTGACTGATTGAGAGAAGGATAGGTTATTGAGTACAGAGATGAGTTGTTTGTGTGGGACCATGTCAAATGCTTTAGATAGGTCTAGGAAAATAGCAGAGGAGAGATAGCCATTAGTTTTATGCTGAAGGATAGTGTTAGTAAAGGAGAGTAAGGCAGTGGTTGTGCTAAGGTTAATTGAGACTGACTGGGAACAAAGGGAGAAAAGTTAACCTAGTTACCAGATGTTAAAGGAAATAAAAAAATGCCTTCAAAATCATGAGACAAAAAGTAGTAAGACTACTTGCAAAATTAAATGTGATGTATCAGATAAAGTTAGGCAACATAAATAACATTCTTATGTCTGTGCATCAGGGGTAAGGTTACTTAGGAAATGTGCAACACTTTATACAGGGTACTGACCTAGGGACTCATTCATTCATTAAAACAGATTTCATGACTTTCTTCTCTTGAAGACAAGGGTATCTGCAGTTGAACACTGTTAGAATTCGACTAACAGGAATACAAGTATTTTAATGCTCACTGTGATATGTTTACATTGCAATACAATCTTCACAGTATGCATAGTATGTGTATATGATCAAACAGATTTTGTGATGTAGCATCACAGCTAATGCTATTCATTCATCAGCTAGCTTGAAAAGTGAAAAGACATATCCATTGTGAAATGTTTGCTAAAATGAGTTATATGACCAGCTAAGGAAACAAGTACTGAACGTTGCTTAATGAGATCCAGTATATAAAAATCAGGCTTGAAGTATGTGAGATATTTAATGAACAATGATCATGCAGCACAATAAATAAAACAATATTAACAAGATATTGCAGCAGTCATACAAGACATAATTTCAGTGCGTCAGGACAGAGGAAAATGTAATTGGCTTATATGTGGAAAAGGATTCATGGAGGTTACATCCTCACCTCTCTGACATTAAGTTAAACAGACAGATATTCCTGAAAATAGTAGAGGTAAATAAGAGATATATTGTCCTCAGTGAGAAAAGAGAGACTGTGTAAAGTACAGATGTTGCAAAATCATTTCAGAATATGAAATTAAATTAAAATTCATTTGAATATATTTCAGAAACTGTAGATTTTTCATATGCCAGTGAGTGCATGTGTGCATGCTTGTTCCCATGGCTGATACACCTAAGCCTACTGGGTTCAGGAAATGTATGGAGTGTGGGCATAAGATTCCCCCATCTGATGCTCACACTCTGTGCATAGTGTGCTTGGGGGTTCCCCATCTAAAGTCCTCCTGCTCGATTTGCACGGGCTTTAACCAATGCATGCTTATTGATAGGAGGAACAAACTGATTCTGAAGGGTCATTTAGCCCCTTCATCGGTGGTTTCTACTTCCATTCCCTCTGCTTCTGGGACTCAAACTCCTGCCAAGAAGTCCGGGGAGGGAGACGGGGTCAAGCACAAAAAGAAGGATCAATATAGGAAACGGTCTTCTGACCAGTCTTCCTCTGCCAAGCTTCCCACCAATTCTAGGCTCATGTTGGTTCAGGGTTCTCCACTGCTCCATTTGCTCCATTTCTCCCCAGAGCCAGAGAGTTCCCGAGCCAAGTCTCCTGCCTCTGCCTCTCCTTGATGCCATTCTAGGCTGGAGTCAGTAGCTTCTTCTGTCTGGTCCACTCAGAGACTGTCTGAAGCCAAGGTGGACAGGATGATGATGAAGTTTCTCCAGGCTCAGATATAGCTTGGGGTCTTGCCTGCTCCATCCCCCTCTGGAGCTGTGAGCACGCAACCTGGCTTCATACCAATTTATCCTTCTCCGATCCGACCTTCAACTCCAAAGTTTTTAGGTTCGAAGTTTCCCAGTGTTGAGGTGTCAGTGCTGATGGTCTCTTGTACCTCAACGCCAACAATTACTATGAGTGGTTCAGCTTTGATGTCTTTGGACCTTAATGACTCTCAATGCTGTAGCTTTGGTGTCTGCTCAGATGGCTTGGCATCAGTTGCAAGGTTTTCAGAGCTATCCCTTCTTCTTGAGGCTTCAGCGCTGGGAAGCTCGGCTCTGACTCCTCTTTGACACTGGGGGTGATGGACTGGGAGGCTCCAATGCTAACAGTTTCAGCTCTGGCTATGCTGCCTTCTGGGGTCCACTCACCTTCAGCCTTCAAGGTGGTGGAGAGGGTATTCTCGACTCCTTCGAGGGCTTTAACACTTTCTTCCTCAGTGCCAGCTCTTGCCCCTTCTGTTTCTGGGCTGGAATCATCTGTCCTGTTCCCTCAGGGACAGCCTGTTGCCAAACTGCCCCAGGATGTTCCTTTTCAGGATCGTCTTGAAGCCTCCGAGTCCTGTCTTGAGATCCCCCCCCCCCAAGGAGGTGCCTCTGAAGTATACGTGGTGCAAGATGAGAGACTTAGATTCCCCCCAAAATCTCTCACAGAAGATACAGATTTGGATGAAGGGGGTTCCCCCCATTCACCACCTGATGATGTCTCATTCAGAAACATCATGGTGATTCTGCATCAGAGAGGTGGGTGGTCTTCCCTTAAACCCAACCCTGATGAGTACATATTCCTGGAGGTGTTTGGCACAGGGCCTTCTACATCTTGGATGTCCTCCCCTGCAGACCCTTTGGTAGATCTGGTTTCCCACAGGGCATAGAAGGAACAGGACATGGTTGAGCCCATTCCTAAGTGCCTGGGCAAGATACTCAGTGACCCATCGGACAGGCTGAATTGGTCCACGGGTTCCCCTGGTTGATGCCATAATGGTAGCAGTGGCCACCAAGAAGGAGCTGGCTCAGGAGAGCTCCTCAGTCCATCCTTCAGACAGGGAGTCTAGGGTGGTGGACTGCTTTGGGAAGTGGATGTATGCTTCAGCCACCTTTGCTCTGCATGCACTGAACTATTTGGCCTACATCACCAGACTGCAGAGAGACCTGGTTAAGGAAATCTCTGCATCTGCCCCAGGGTCCATGCCAGAGGAGGAGAAGGTTTTGTCTTCCCTACTGGCCACCCTAATTGCTATATCGAACACATCCATGAGGCTTCTTTCCCATGTATCTGAGGGTGCCTCCAGGGCAGCAGGGATGGACGTTGCCATTAGGCAGCATGCCTGACCCTGACAGTATGCTTTTTCAAATCCCTTTAGGGTGTCGTTCATAAATGTCCCCTTTGATGGGTCCACTATATTTGGACCTACTGTTCATGACACTCTTACCCAGAGGGAGAAAGGCAGGAAGACCTTGTCTGCCATTGGGATCCACTTCTCTATTTCACAATGGTCCTTCTCTAGGAATCAGCATGGGAGCAAGAAGTTGTGGTTTTGAAAGTGTCAGGGATCTTCCCAGGATGTTATGGGTCAATCTTCCTTCAGGGGCAGAGGGGGAAATGACAGATGCCGTCCACATGGCAAAGGGGGTCTGTGGAATCAAGGGTCTTGAGACTCATTCTCAGAAAGACCCTTTTAGCAATCCTGAGGGATTTCCTGATTGCTCTACTCGGGAGGCAGTTGGGGGCAGCTGTCTCTGCACCCAACAGTCTGGGAATCCATCAAGAATGATTGTTGGGTGCTTCAAGTTATATTCAGAAGTTATTCCTTTCCATTTCTTCATCTTTCTACTCCAAAGAGAAACCTCCCAGATGTTCCACCCAGCCAGCAGGAGGCAGCAGCCATAGAAATCACCAGGCTGTTCAAAAAATGAGTCATCCAGCCCATCCCCCAAGACTAGTCCAGATTAGGCATTTATTCCAGGTTTGTTTTGGTGCCAAAGAAAATGGAAGACTTCAGACCAGTTCTGGATCTTACAACTCTGAACCTGTCCATTGCCAAAATGAAGTTTCAGATGGTCACCCTACAATCTATTCTGTCCTTTCTGCAGACCAGTGACTGGATGTGCTCTGTGGGCCTTCAGGATGTGTACTTCACATAAAAATAAACAGACACTCCAGAAGTTTGCTTTGCTTCTGACTGATAGCCAATCATTTTCAATTCAAAGTACTCCCCTTTGGCCTCACAACTGCTCCACGGGTGTTTACCAAAGTGATGGCAGTAGTGGTGGTTCACCTGAGACAGCAGGGATTCCAGGTCTTGCCTTACCTGGATGATTGGCTCCTCTCTGCTCTCTCCAGACATCGACTGCTTCAAGTCAAGGATTACCTCCTTCTCTTAGCACCTTCCCTAGGCATAATTATCAATCTGGTAAAATCAAACTTGGAACCTGTTCAAGTGTTAGACTTTATGGTTGCTCAGTTAGATACTATAAATGGCAGGGTGTTTCTACCTCCAGATAAGTTACTTTTGCTCCAACAGCATGTGAAGTCTATTATACAGACCCTTCTCTCCCCAGCAGGTATGATTCTTTGGGAGCTGGGGTCCATGGCGGCCACAATAACCCTTCCACCAACTGCGCACCTACACATCTGGTTCTGCAATGGACCTTAGTGGTATGGTCCCATCTCAAACTTCCTCTATCGTACCCAGTTCAGCTGTCCCGGGTGTGTCTGGATGCCCTTTGGTGGTAGCTTCAGTCTCCAGACCTCCTTCTGGGACGCCCATTTGTTCTTTTCTCTTCAATCATGGTGACCACGGATGCCTCCCTGCTCTGGTGGTGGGGGGGGTATTGCACTGGAAGGACGGTCCATATCATGTGGTCCCCACTGGAGACCAATCTACATATCAATGTCCTGGAGAGGAGAGCAGTGCTTCTGGTGTTGCAAGCCCTTCATCCCTTTCTTCCCACTGGGACTATCGCCATCCAGATGGACATGTCCTTTGTCTGGTACAGCAACAAAAGGGGGGACCAGATCTTATCCACTTTGCCAAGAGGCCATGAGATTGTGACCATGGGTGATCTCTTCCAACCAGTTTCTGGTGGCAATGCACATTCCAGTGAAGTCCAATATTCTAGTGGACAGGCTCAGCAGAACCATTCTGATGCCTTATGAGTGGTCTCTAAATCCTTCAGTAGCGGACATGATCTTTTGACAGTGGGGTCATCCTTGCTGCAATCTCTTCATCTCTCCTTCCATTGCAAAGTGCAGAGAGTTTTTCCCTCTGATCCTCCTCCAGGGGAGTCATCCACAGACACTGTAGTCCATGCTTAGCTCTCTGGTCTGCTTTACGCTTATCCTCCTCTGCCTCTGATCCCCAGGTTTCTTTTGAAAGCACAATTGTTAAAGAGCAAAGTCATCCTCAATGCCCCTTTCTGGCCTCGCCAGGTTTGGCTCCCCACTCTTTGGTCTCATCTGGTGTGTCCACCCTGGACTCTGGATCCAGTTCTGGATCTCATCTTTCACCCATCAGGGGTTCCACATGCAGACTTAGTCAGCCTGAAACTCTCCGCTTGGCTGCTCCAGTTCCTTTGATGGCTAGGACTCCCAGGCTGTCTTCACCAATCAAAAAGATCTTGGTTGTGACTCACAGGGCCTCTACTAGGAAAATGTATTCCAGTAAATAGAAATGTTTTTCTTTCTAGGCATCACAGCACAAATTGGATCCTTTTACAGCTCCTGTTCCTGCCATTTTAGATTTTTCTAGCCCATATTTTCCACAACAGCTCTATTGTTTCTAAGATTAAAGTTCAATTGGCAGCCATCTCAAGTTTCCATATGGAGGGAATTTGGCCACCTTGGCTTCTTCTAAGCTATGCAAGCCTTTTTTGAAGGGTACATTTCTCCTTGGGCCACCTATCAAGGACTCCACACCTCTGTGGGATCTGACTCTGGTTTTATAGGCTCTAGTTTATCCTCCTTTTGAACCAACTGTCACTGTGGATTTACATTTCTTATCATGAAAGATGGCCTTCTTGGTGGCTATCACTTTGGGCAAGAGGGTATCTGAGTTGCAGGCATGTCTATTAAACCTCCTTATCTTGTCTTCTATAAGGACAGAGTGACTCTTCATACCAACCCATCTTTCTTACCAAAGGTAGCTTCCAAAGATAATACTAACCAGGTGATTAATTTGTTGTTTTTCTTCCTAAATTACCAGAACAAAGGGGAATACAAATTACATTTACTTGATGTCCACAGAGAGTTGTGCTTTTGTTTGGATAGAACCAAAAGTTTTCGACAGTCGGATCAACTTTTTGTATCCTTTTCTAAGTCCCGTTTGGGAAAGCCTATTTCTAAGGTCACTCTTGCTCACTGGATTTCCAGCTGCATTTCTATGGCTTATCATTCCAAAGGTTTGTCTCTACCTGGCCCTGTACAGGTGCATTCCACCAGATCACTGTCTACTTCTGTGGCCTTTTTGTCCTGGGTTCCTATTGATGACATTTGTTTGGCTGCTACTTGGTCCTCTTCGCATACATTTCTCTCTCATTACAAATTGGACATTCTCTCCAGCAGCAGGGCTTCCTTTGGCTCTGTTGTGCTCCAAAACATCCTTCCATGAGGGCCTCCAAATGTTATTGTAGCTAGGTACTCTGTCCCATAGGTTGAAGACCAAATGAAAAACAACAACTTCAGATAAAGAAGTTATGTACTTACCATAACATTCCATCTGAGTTATTGCTTTTCATTTGTCTTCAACCATCTTTCCCTCCTTCCCCTTGCCTTTGGGCTGGTAGTGGACTGGGCAGATGCAGATGCAGGCTTCTTCTTGATCTGGATTGAGTCTGCATGTTTCTACCCCTTTAATGGTCAGGAATTACATTTTTCTGCAGTGGGTGGTTTGGTGCCATCCTGCAGCAAACTCGATCTGAGGGGAGGAGGGAGAGTGGGGCATTATGGGTAAGGGAGAAGCTTGGATTTCAGCTCTGATGCTGGAGTATACAGCCGAGTCAGATCTGTGCCAGATCCAAGTCCCATAGCTTGAAGACAAATGAAAAGCAACAACTCAGATGGAATGTTATGATAGGTACATAACTTCTTTTTACACGTTATTAATATTGTTTCTATGATACTTGCTTACATACCCTAAGTATGCATGTAAATAGGAAACAGAGCATTGTATGATTGCTTGTGAAGGTTTTTCTTACCTTAAGTGTGTATGGCTATATTGGATCTGGTTGTGTGGTCAAAAAACAGACAGTTAAATGCAACAGTCAACCAAAATAAGATGGCGGAAATGAAAAATGTAAATCAGCTTCTTCATTCAGGATAAAAGTTCTCCAACAGGCAGGGAGTTATACACCCCTGTACTTCTGCTCTTATTCTACTCCTGTCTGAGATCACTACCTTGGGGGAAGGAGAAAAATAGTGCAGGACAGCTGGCTTTATATGGCTGTACCACCCGGCTCTTGATTACGTAAACTGGTGATAGCTGAGATGGATTGATCATTCAGAACTGGAGGATGAATTATATAATGGTGTGAGCAATGTTTTAATCCACCCACAGTAATGTACAAGTGGCCCTTACTGCAACCAAGCAGGGATGAGAATGAAGATGGTATAAAAGGATCACTACAGGACTGCGTACCTTAGTGTGCATGTTCAACAAAAGTTTATGACAACAATATAACCGCACGTCAATTTCTGTATCTCCCGCTTGAAAGAAAACATTGTTTATATGAAAAACACAAAGTAAGAAGATATGTGTGTACTGGGAAGGATACTTAGGAAGGGTTAAAGAGACATGGACGTAATAGGGAAAGATAAAGACAAATGTATGTACTGGGAAAGGAAAAGGAGATGCACATACTAGGGAAGGGTCAGCAGACATACCTGCTGGGAAAGGAAAAGGAGACGCACATACTAGGGAAGGGTCAGCAGACATACCTGTTGGGAAAGGAAAAGGAGACGCACATACTAGGGAAGGGTCAGCAGACATACCTGCTGGGAAAGGAAAAGGAGACGCACATACTAGGGAAGGGTCAGCAGACATACCTGCTGGGAAAGGAAAAGGAGCACATACTAGGGAAGGGTCAGCAGACATACCTGCTGGGAAAGGAAAAGGAGACGCACATACTAGGGAAGGGTCAGCAGACATACCTGCTGGGAAAGGAAAAGGAGACGCACATACTAGGGAAGGGTCAGCAGACATACCTGCCGGGAAAGGAAAAGGAGACGCACATACTAGGGAAGGGTCAGCAGACATACCTGCTGGGAAAGGAAAAGGAGACGCACATACTAGGGAAGGGTCAGCAGACATACCTGCCGGGAAAGGAAAAGGAGACGCACATACTAGGGAAGGGTCAGCAGACATACCTGTCGGGAAAGGAAAAGGAGACACACATACTAGGGAAGGGTCAGCAGACATACCTGCTGGGAAAGGAAAAGGAGACGCACATACTAGGGAAGGGTCAGCAGACATACCTGCTGGGAAAGGAAAAGGAGACATGTATGTACGTGTAAAGTATAAGGACAAATGCATATGGTTGGGAAGTGCAATGAGACATGTATGTGCTGGAAAAAGGTATGTACTGAGGAAGGGTAAGGACGTGTTGGAAAAGGTTAATGAGATGTATGTACTGCGAAAGGATAAGGAAAATATAATCAAAGTTCAGTGTAATCATACAACAAACTCAAAGCCTCATAGAAGCTACATAGGGGATTGTGCTGTACAGAGTAAATCATACAAACAATGCCCACACCATCTAGCTGAGTTTTAATTGAAGACAGAGAAGATGATTGTTTGATTTCTAAGTTCCATACAATATTCTCCTCCTAAGTCTAAAGTTTCTGTTCATTATTTTAGAAACAAAAGCAGGTATGTCAACAAGAATGTTACTATTCCTGTAATCTCCACTGTGTGTGATATGAAATTTCATTTGTGAGACACTTAAATACCAAAATTACATCACTGCTGACAAATCTTTACTGAACAGAATTTTCTTAAACTGTACTTATATGGAAGATGTCTAATTTTGTAGATCTGGCTAGTCAATGGTGTGGATTCAGTAAAGCCTATACCATGCGTTAAAACCATATGCACATAGTGGCATGAAGCAAACATGGTGGAACACCAAGTTGTATTCAGTAAGTGGCTCTACATGGCATATACAGCCACGTAAACATAGTGGTATGCTAATTACTGCACAAGCTGTTGAATTCTTTGCTAATCAACCAATCCAGCTATTACAAACTATAAAGCAATCATGTACACTCAGTGCAAGTTTTGGCCTCAAATTCCAAAACCTATTGGAATACAGCCACAAAAACTACTTTATGCAGAAAGAATGTTAGCGGCTGATGTTGATCTTCTGCATGTGTATGTGCAACAGTCCCAGGTCTATGCTGTTGCTGCTGCTAACAGACCTTGGCCAAGAAGAAGAAGGGTGTATAGACCCCATTTAACTTTTCATGGTCTGCATGCGGTGGAAATTGTACACCACTACAGGGTGGACAGAGGCACACTACAGGAACTTTGCAATCTCTGGCATCCTCAACTGAGAGTAAGGGCAAAGTGAAGGGAACCAATACTTGTGGAGACTAAGGTATGTGTAACACTTACAATATTAGCTACAGGAACCTTCCAGAGACCAACAGGGGATATGCTTGGGATGTCACTGAAACTGGCATCCAGGATCCTACATCAATTCCTGAATGCTATGCTACTATGATACAACATGCCCGTGACTACATAAATTTTCTCCCATACACCTGAGGACAGAGCTATAGCTATGCAGGATTTCTACCCTGTAGCACAATTCCCTGAAATCCTGGGCACCATAGACTGCACACACATTGAAATCAAAGCAACATCGGGGAAATAGAGAAGGATGTACATAAACAGTAAGAGCTTCCACTCCATTAACTGCCAGGTCATGTGTAATGCTAAGGGAATCATCCTGAATGTGTGTGCTGGCAATCCCAGCAGTTACTATGACTACCACATCTGGCACAACTCTCAACTCTATCAGAGGTTTTCTAGGGGGCAATCTCACAAGGTCATTTACTGAGTAATGCAGAGTATGCACTCAAATTATAGCTGATGACACCCATCAGAAATGCACTACCACCCACCAAAGAACGCTATAATGAGGCACACGCTCAAACCAGAAATATTATAGAGAGAGTGTTTTGGCTGATGAAGTCATGGTTCCAGTGCCTAAACACATCAGGGGAACCCTGCAGTACAATCCCTGTACTTGTGCTGAAATTTTCATTGTCTGTACTATACTTCACAATATTATTCTGAGAAAACAGCTTCAGCAGGAACACCAAGGGGAGGAGGCACACTTCCCACCACCACAAGCAAGGTCACCACAGCCAAGCACAGGTGAAGAATCAGAGGGGGAACCACCAGCTGCTGTGGGAATGGGTTGATGTAGGCATGCACAATATGCCCTTTCTCTGGCCAGGAGGCAACAGATAACACACATGCTCACCATTTAATGGGGTACACCTTTCATGTTATGCACATACATACAGTAAAATTGATGCCAGTCAATGCTCATAACCTTTACCTACCCATGTAATGGCTGTGTACTGCTAGCATCAGACAGAGTCAGCCTTGAATTAAAACACTTGTAAGTTCTGGACTATCAAGGAAAGTGTTGAACCTGGAATAGGAAAATAAACGGCTAAGAACACAAATTAATGGCAGATCCCTGCATACTGTTACTTGCTAATGTACCTAAGTAGAAGGTGGGTGACTTTTACAGCAATGACATCAGTATGTGACAGCACTGACTTATGTCAATAGCTGTCTGTTCTTTATAAACTAATATGCCTCATGCATCAAAAATACACACAATACAAAAAACTGTAAGAAAGCAATACAATTGTCAAAACAGCATCACAAACACATATACACTAAGCATGCAGTCAGCTATGCACCATGGGCATCAGACAAAAGACTTACAAATCCCTAAATTCAAAAGACAGAATCAAGTATATGGCACAGTTATCATCATTTGCACAGGGTGTTGTTTGAAGGGGTAGGAGGCCAAGGCTGATACCAAAGGTAGTGAGTGCATATGAGTAAGAAAGACAGGCAGGCAGGAATTTTGATAAATCATCAACTGGCCAGTGAGACAAAATGAACTGTAAGCCTCAAGAATGACCCATGTAACTGTTATGTGTGTGTATCTGTATGGACACTTAAGGTGAAGCTTATGTGTGAGTGTCTGCAAGAAAACAGACAAGCTCTGTGGCTAACATCAGATGATGCTACTAACCTATGTCCAAATGGATGCTGTCCCCCTCCCAGCAGACGTTCTATCACAGACACTGCCTGTTCCATTGTGTCATTCATACAATCCATTGAATTGGCAACACAAAGGAGGCAGTCACATGTCAGCCTGTGCCACATGTACAACCCTAAGCATGTTCTTAGAGGCCCTATTGGAATGTGCGTGTGCCTCCATGATTGCCCTAAACACACATCAAGTGGCAAATAAAGACACCAGGATCAGGTGTTGGGTGGACAGCAGACCTCCTCTGAGTTCCCCTAAAAACCCTCCTGTGTGGCACATCGCTTACACTTTGGCTATGCCAGAGTCAACCGGCACTGAAGCTGCAGTAACCACACTACCCTGATCAAGTGTGTCACACTCCACCTGTCCAGTATCTGAGGGCTCAGAGGAGTAGGTATGCATAGGCCTACTGACTGTGTCTCAGGAAAATACAGGGGATGGCTGAATGTCAACCTCGGTGTCAGATTCAAATTCTGCACCCCCAACTGTGCCTCAGTTTTGCCACCCTCATCATCAGAGTCTGCCGATACTCTGACATCAGGTGGTGAGAGTCCTACACTTCCACTATCAGGATCACCTGTGATAATAAGCAACAGACACAGGAAAGAAATTAATACTACACTAAATATTTAAATCAATTTATATGATAAACAAACTATCACAGATGGTACAGCAATAAACACTCTCATTACACCCACCTCACACATACAGATAAATGCATGTATCTGACAAATGGTCATCAATAAACAAAGAAAAATGTTTGGCTTACCATGTGCTGATGACTCCACACCTGGTAGGGAGGATGGTCCTACAAGAAATTAATAAAGGTAAGGACACAAATTAAACATCACAACTGCAGTAACACAGGGGGATAGTGAATACACAATTTTGCCTATATGTCTGTTATCAATAACTTTAACTGAAACCTGGCTGACACGTGCACCCACAGCCCATGTTTAATAAACAAATGTCATTATGTCTATTAATTTATCAATACGGTCATAAAAAATACAGGAAGTATTACTTACATTTTTCTGCATTTTACTATACAAACAAATCTTAAAACTTGCCAGGTGTAAGCTTACCTGGAAAATCCTCCTGGCACATACTTGCCCTCCCAGACACATCAGCACCAACATCAATCACATGTTGGCATGCAGTTTCCGCTGAGCTCTCTGGGTCTCTGACAGCAGACAGAAACTCTTAATTTGGTGTCAGTGGTAGCTCAGTAGCAGCCACCCCCCCCATAGCCAGCTGTTCATGGGCAACTGCAGCTGCTCTCATATCAGTGGCCCTAGATGCACCTGATCATTAGTCCTGGTGCGACCACCTATGACACTGGCATCATTGAAAGTATGATTCCAAATCTGCATTCTGCCAGCCATATCCCAACATCCTCTCTCTCAAGCAAAAAGGTGCCATAGCACCTAAATGCCTGCACTATGACAACATTTTTCAAATCATTGAAAGCAGGTTTATGTGGATATGTATGCTTGGGTGCCATGATCCTATATGACATAAAACAGAGAAGGATACAGCACATAAATATCACATAAGCAAATTCCTGGTCATATACACATATTTTTCAAAATTAAGCACTACAGACACACATTTCAATTGTTAAAATTGAAGGTTATGTGGTTGCATCATATCATACTCACACATAAATCAATGTTTTCCCCAAAACAAGGACTATTACTTTAGTAATGTATTGTTTCCTACTGAAATAACAGGATGACTACACATTTTCAAGAGCAAACATCTTGAAATACAACTTTTGTTGTGGCAACATACAAATGGTACTTGGCTCCCCCACCCCTAAAACAACAAGCAAATGAAAGTTTGAACAAACCAAGAAATACCAAGTAATTCAATTGTTATATGTGTTTTCAACACAATTCTCACAATGCGTACAAATTTACAACAGAAAAGTTAATTTTACATGATTGCCAGTTACCTCTAACTGTGCCGACCACTCTCCTGGAGGTGTGTCTAGGCCATCTTAGAAGCATAACACCCTGTGTCATTGACACAGTACATTACATTTCCTTGAAATAGCAGAAGATTGTAAGATAACCAATTTTAGGAATAACACGTGATGAAAGTTAATAACCTGTCTATATGAGAAATGTAAATGCCTGCCAAAATTGCCTATGCCAACAGTGAACTATAAGAAGTGCATGCAGATAAAAGTTCAATTTTCTACTGTATATATATAATTTTCTTTGTACAATGTTACAAACTCTAGAATATACTTGAAAATTACAATCACACCTTAGCAAGATTAGTATCCTTCTCTGCAAATAAATCAAAAGGAGTAGCAATCTTCTGTGTTCTCCAGATACACGTCTCCTCACTTTAAAGTTCCCTAGCTAGACGGTTACCTTTTTATAATTGTAGATTCAAACCTCTGAGCATAGTGAATTTGCAAATGAGGTGTGATCTCATTACAGTTGCTGAATCTCAAACTTTTCACTTTGTGTAGCAGGTGTAAACATAGTATAGGCACTACATCAGTGTTAGTTGCTAATGGACTGCAACTGTGAATTAATAGTGGGAGGGAGAAGGAATGCACAACAGCAATTCAGACTAACTTACTTGCATTGGGTGTGTCCCCCAGGATACACTTAGAAAGTGTAAAAGTGACTTTAGCAAGCTGTCAAATGGAAGTGAACAGCATACATTTCTCATTTTTGTTCACTAATAACCAAACCCGCCTGCCTTAGCTGAAAACTGTTTTTCACTGTCATGTAATTTTATCATACAAGTTAAGGACAATGATACAAAATGCACTATAGACTGCATGTCTGAGAGTACAGCATAGATAACAGAAGAATGAAAACAATACAAAGAAAAGACAGAGCTGCATTGGTCAAACAATACTCAAAAATGGTTGTGTGATCACTCATTGCACTAAATATGTAAGCCACACATGTACAAACAAATGAAAGTGTATAAGTTTATATTTCTTGTTAATACTATGGAGGAAATGGGAATTGCTTGTATGCACATTATTTGCTTTCCTGCTACAAAACTTTCTGTGGCACAGAGAGATAAGACACTCCTAGTGTGTTTTGTAGGTTCACTAGTTATGATAGTTCAAATCCAGAGTTGTGTAATAATCTGTAGCATGTTAAAATGTATTTTGTAATGTTATTTTATGCTTTTTTAATATTAATATTTGTATGGTGCATGGCTTAGCGCAAATACAGTAAAATGATACTTTAAAATTAATGGAAGTTGCTTCTCTGATAAGGACAACCTAAATTAGAACTGCAAATCAATTGTGTGTGTAGCACACCTGGTAAACACGTGGTACACAGCACATAAGACATGTAAATCATGGTTCAAGTCCCACATTTTTCTTTTAATTATAAAAACTAACAAACACGTTTTACAATAATAATGCATGTTGAGCTTTGCCTGTCTCATTTGCATGTTGCTCACCTCGGAGCAAACACTGTGTAATGCTGCAGACAATAAGCAGACATTGTCAATTTCAAAAAGATATATTGTTACAACTTTTGACTTCCATCATGCAAACATGCTAAGTGGAGTTGTGCAGCGGTCATCATGTTTCTCCAGCACCTGCAGTTCCACAACACCTGCAAACAATAAGCAGACATTGTCAATTTCAAAAATACATTGTAAAATGTGTGGTCTTCCATTGCGTAAAAACACACATCAGTGTTACGCTACAGTTAGCATTCATACACAGTAATGAGTATAAACATTACACCTGCTGCCTAGCTCTCCCTGTTGCAAAAGATGTAAGTTAATATATATGATACAGGTAAGCCAGAGTTCTAATCCAGCAAGCTCTAAATTTTATCAATGTAGTCCAATATAACTTAGATAAAAATGAACAGGATACAAATAATTATACGTACAAATAACCACGCATAGCAGGTGGATTAGGCATACACATGTTATCATATATATGGTATGTCTAACTGTGGGCATCAGTACAATTATGGTTATACAATTAAAAATTCATTTTATGAACTTTCACGTCGCACACATACATAACCACTCAACTCTTTAATGTAAATATAAATATATATATATATATATATATATATATATATATATATATATATATATACACACACACACACACACACACACACACACACACACACACATATATATATATATATATATATATATATATATAATTAATCGGCACATCTGACAAACAAATCCTCAGTGGCAATGAGCACTCTGGACAGTAATGAATGTAAAAAAATACACGAGTTGCCTAGCCTTCCCTGTGGCAATTGGTATGAGCTCATGGCCACAATACAGGTGAGGCAGGGTTCTAATCTATCACTCTCCAGTTTTTATTACTGCTGTTCCCCTCAATTTATAAAAAATATACATAATAACTATGTATAATCATGGATAGGATATGAATTGAATGTGTGACTGAGGGCATATTGACAATTATGTTTTTGTAATTAAAAGTGATTAAAAGTGTCTTTTTTGCCCTGGGATGGACTTTATACTTCAGTGATAGTCATATATACATCAAGCGTATAAACCAAGACATTTCCAGGTCACACACATATATGGTTAACCAGTCATTCTCTAATGTGTTTATATAATTAATGTGATTGTCTAACAAGCACTTCTTCTGTGACAAGGAGGGAAAAAACACCTATGTGGAAGAATATGTGTTCTCTATTTTACATAGAAGAAACAAAAGGAACAAAGTGCCCAAGGACTGCAACCAGCAGCAATGACTAATACTGTAAAAAAATGGCACTTGGAGGTACCATATGACAGAAGAAACACTTCTGAAGTTATAAAGTTATAAAAACAATCCTTTATTAACTTAACAAAATCACTGCATTTTCGTTCTCTAAACAACATGACTCATCAGATATAATCCTATTACAAATTCTATTCTTAAATACCCTAATCCCACCACCAAAACAATTAATCTAATAAAACAATTGTTGTTGTTGTTGTGTCTTTCGGCTTTTCCCAGTTAGGGGTCGTCACAGTGGAACTCCGGTCCGCTAATGATTGGCAGTAGATTTTTACATGCCGAGTTGCCGACCCTGACGCCCAACCTTCAACGAAGGTACGCCCATTCACTCATGTCTCCACACAGAAGACGCTCTAGCTGAGAATCGAACAGGACAACGTCTTACTGTGAGGCAACAACGCTACCGCAGCACCACATAATTAATCTTAAAATTCATTCTCAAGCTACGCAAGTTCCCACTGTGGAGATAAAGGATGGAAATTGTCATACAAAAATACTAATAAGTGAATTATGAAATGTCTTTGATTAATATAACAAAATCTATAAAAACAATAAATAAATATTTTAGAAAGCCTGTAAAAATATGAATAAATTTCATTAACTAGGTACATGTCCTAAAACCTATTAGTTCCATGAATGGTGGTGCCATCTAGTGGGCTGAAGTATAAATAATGTAAAGTCTTAAAAGCAGTGCAAAAGTGCTGAATAAGTTTTCTGAAGAATTATGTGTGTTCTGTATATCTCAACGGGCTGATATCATACATATTCAAGTATATAAACTGTAAGGGGGTGTATATATGTCATCTAACCACATAAGAATATTGTCCTAGAGTCTAGCAGCTCTTAATTTTAAAATGGGTACCAGGGATATATTTTCATGTAAGCTTTTGGTCTATTAGCTTCTAACACCAACAGCCAATAGGCCTCCCTATACTTTATTCTGGTTTCCCACAGTTCCCTTCTTGGGTCTTGCGATATCTCTTCTAGGACAAAAAAACTAAAACCAGCCTGCTTGCATTCCAAAGTGTGGTTATATAGTGCATTCTTTGTATCTTTCTTCTGTACATCATATAGATGTTCATATACTCCTTTTTAAGTTTATGCATTGTTTTTCCAACATAAAAAGTGTTGCAGCCCTTACACTCTACTGAATATACTAACCCTACACAGTTACAATGTGAGTAGGTGGTTGCTTCAGTCATAGGTGCCGGAAGCTATTGAAGACTGGGGGGGTGGGGGGTGAGAGGGGCACTTAGTGATCTAAAAAGAGCAATTTTTTATAACTATTTACTACCACAAAATAGGTTCACTTGGAGGAATTTTTAAGCTTAGCCAATTCCCTTTTGGTGCTTGATTCTTGAATTAACATTTTCTTTTTGGTCTTACCTATCCCATGGCTGATGATTGTATATTAGCCCTAGTGAGAATAACTGTGATAATTTCATACATAATTTGAGGGGACCCATATAATGGATAAAGCATTTAGGAACTGCGTCTATCCATTAGTGACATGAGGGGCAATCCTGAAGTACATTTTCTATTAGACAAAAAGACGAAAGTTACCAACAAAGCCAAACAAAAAAGAACAAACCAGGGAAAGGCAACCACCCAAAAAGTCACAAATGAATATATCCCAACAAAATAAGCAACAAATAAAGAGATGATGTAGCATAAGTGCTTTCGTTCTTTTATTAAGAACTTCATCAGATAATGATTGGCTACATTTTCTATTACCCATCCTTAGATCCAAGTTGCATTTGAATATGGCCGGATGAGCTTTGTTTTATTTTTATGGATAGTCTGTTCTGGAACAGTAGTAGCCTCTGTGGTATATATCCATCTCTCCACAGCATTCAGTTTAGATACCTGGACTGAGTATTTCTGATGCCATTTGACTTGCTGATGTTCAGTAGGTCCATCTGTATTAGGTCGGAGGATGCCTTGTATGCCAAACATGTCACCTATAAGCACTCTGTAGGATACCGAGTATAGTAATAAATCTTTGAGGTGGTCCATGCAAGACCTATTGTTTAGGACTTGTATCCTTTTAAGTAAGGTATCTCTGAAGGTATTCCAATTGTTGGATGGGGCTGGACAGATACATGCCAAAATGGGTATTTTACAAAATGATTGACCTAATGAGAGCTTTGTAAAGGGGGAGACAACAACATCTCTAGATGTAGTCACAATCAATTTTTTTAATAGCTGTGCAATATAGAAAGGCTTTCTTATAACTCTGGAAAGCACATGTTGGTCAAACGTTAGGTCACTGTACACACAAGTTCCCAAATGCCATACAACTGGGTAAGTTCTCAGAGGGCATTGTCATTATTTTGACACCAGTTATTGTTTGGGACAAACCTTCCTGCATGATGGTTAAGTCATTTGGGGATTCAATAACTGCTCCTAGTTTGCAGTCATCTCAAACTTAGATGGCCAAAGTCCTTTGGTATTTCCTGTTACTTTTGAGATGCATATGCCAAACAGAAAAAGTCTCAGCACCAAACCTTAGGGGACTATATTTGTGACTGGTCTCTTCCCCTATTTTGATCTCCTGCATCCTGAGAGCAAGTTGGTAATCCAGCTAGTGAAGCAAGTGTTTGCTCCTCTTACATTATTCATCTTTTGCACTACACCTGAGTAGGGGATTGTGTCAAAAGGCTTGGCCAGGTCAAGGTAATGTGGTGTGAACTGTTTCACTTTCATCCATTGCTTTGGTAACAAGAGTAAAGCTTAAAATTTTCCCAAGATTTTAAGCCCTTCACACTTTCTTCTTGGCTGTTTTCAAACACATTTTTAGAGTCATGCATACATGTATGCATTCTTTGATTCACCTTCCTGATTATATTAAATTATATTCCTTGTATAATACAACACCAGTTGTTAGATTGTGTTTTAAATTTGTAGTTTTGAACAGTCTTCTAGTAAGCAATGAAACAAAATGTATGAACCAATGACAAAACTTCCCATTTCAGAAAATTTCAACCATAAAAGGCCACTTAAACTTTTGTCATTACAATCCACCAATATCAGTAAATATGCAAAATCTCTGCAGAAGTAAGTAATCCAAATAATTCCACATTAAAGGGATCTCTGACTAATGAAGAGGTTGCTGCTAGGAAACAACTTTATATTTTATTGTTTCATCTACAAATAAAGTGACTGTTGACCTTGAAGAATAAATTGCCTATGTTACATTAAAAAATAATAAGCTAATAATATCACAATAGGGAATGTATGGCAAACTGATAACAGGTTCATAGGTAGGTACTAGGCTATCAGCCCTGGAGCCTATACAAGCCCAGCCAAAAAGGTACCCTGGCTTTTGCCACCCAAGAAAATTATTTTCCTGTGCCACTGTCAAGCAAAGCCACAGAGGTGATCCCCGGGGTGAATTTCCTATTTCCTATCCAATCATCAAGATTTTTCTTGAAGAGTGCTAATGAGGAGCTTTGTTTGATATAGATAGGTAGTTTATTCCAGAGTATGGGAAGTCTCTGGGACAGGAATCTACCCCTCCGGCATGTTCTGTTTTTTGTGGTGACAAGGTTTAGGACCTTAGAGTGTGTAGCTTGGAGGGATTGGGATTTCTTTAAGTGCATGTCCAACAGCTCTGGGTTTGACATAGCTTTGTATGTTAGGCAGAGATCACCTCTGAGTAGGCGATATGCGACGGAGTAAAGCTGGAGTATTTTGAAATGGTCTGCATAGGCATCTGTTTGAGGCCGGTAATACTCTTTGTGAGGTATTTCTGTGGCCTTTCCAGTTGTTGTAGATGTCTTGTGAGGTACATACCAAAAGGGGAGTTGTCCTCTATAATGGATCTAATGAGTGATGAGTAGATGGGAACAATGACATCTTTTTTCTGGATGAGAAACCTTTTGTGATGAGGTGTGCCACACAGAAGGATTTCCTGACTACTGTGGCAATGTGATTATCAAAGGAGAGATTACTGTCCACCTGTGTCCCAAGGTCTCTTATCACACTTTCGGTGTTAACTGTAACACACAATTCCAGCAAACCTCCAAAGGTCCTCACCAAACAAGCAGTAAAACAGGAATAAGTCAGGAAACACAGGAATGAAGACCACCACGATAATGCAGCCAAAACGTAGAAACTTCTTTATTTGTATAAGAACAGATGAGCGCTTTCACGTACAAAAACAGTACGCTTCTTCAGATCTAATTTACTTGTGTCTATGATAAAACTTATATAGTACTGCTCATTAAGTTTAGTTACAAGGCTCATTGGATGCCGAAACAATTATCATCCTAATCAGCATTTCAGAAGATGTTCTAACATAAAGAGACAGTATCTTAAAATAGTAGCAGTTTGCTAGAGCTAGACAAACAAGTAACTCAAAGAAACTCATAAAGAGCACACAAAGCACTTTTCCACATATTCTAAAATAAAATAATATAAAATAAAAACATTTAATATATGTATCTAAAAACACTCACACTAAAAAGAGAGAACTACTGATATTGACTATACTCCATGCTAAAATTCATATAAGCATATTGCTGTATAAAAAACATTTTAACTTAGCTACTTTTAAAATATATATATATAGAAAAGCTTATTAAGATATATATATGTAATGCTTTAATACAGAACATGTATAGAAATAAATATATATACAAAAATAGCAAACAACCAAACTTCCATTACTTATTATATATTTTATATGGGCTATATATATATAGTCATTATACAGCATTCTTTATACATTTGATCAATATGTGTTATTTATTGAACCTTATGGAGTTAATATTCTAACTAAAAGCTGTATATTAAATATTAAATATATCTCTATTTGTGCCTGTCTCTCTCTCATTCCCATAAAACATATAGTTCTTGAGAATTATTAAACTCAATGTATGCCTATTTAAAGTTGGATATATAAGAGAAAAGAGTGCTTTAAATTCATTAAAACCTATTTAAAAACTAGCATATATATAAAAAAGGCCTTTAGTCATAATAAATATAGCATATAATATATAATAAATAGTATGAATAAATAAATAAATAATGTATAACAAATATGTTGATAATATTAGTGAATACTAAAAGTGTCAATCAAAAGAAATCCATAGGCATATCTATATGAATCTATCATACAAATGAAGTATGTTGTGTATAAAATATCATAATCTAGGTCATGTCTAGACATGAAACACCTTTGAAACAGTTATTTACTTATTAATCATAACATATATATTTAATTAAAGTGGTCCTTAATTTTATCTTGAAACCCAGTCAACCAATGTACATAGGGAAATGTATAAAGAGAAGAAAGTAAAAGTAAAAGTAAAAGATAATATGGCTTCATGGTCTCCATGAGTGTGTGTAAAGATATATAATGTATTACTTTAGACTTCTCTTTTTGAGAACTGACCTTACACTGATATACTGGTTTATACCTGGGGTGTAGTGTGCTTTAAATTTCAGGATCCATTGCAACTCTATGCTTTCTAATTCATTGAAAGCGTCACCATTCCTATTACTTGGACTTACTAGTTGTAGTGCTCTAAATCTAAACTCATGCCCAGGATTGTTAATTACATGTTTAGTTAGGGCATTCTTTAAATCTTTTTTCTTTATGTCATATGTATGATTGTACATGCGTTCCTTAAGGGATCTTGTCGTCATCCCAATATAGAACGCCTTACAGAATAGACAATTAGCTAGATAAACCATGTAGGCACTACTACAGTCTGATCTAAAATTGGGTCTAAAGGTATAATTTAAATATGGATGAACAAACTCTGTATCTTCTGAAATATACCTACACATACTACACTTTTTACATGGATATGTGCCTATCTCATTTATTCTAGTAGGGTCACCTTTTATGTTTAACTGTATCTTAATTTGTGTTTCTTCAGTCTCTGGACTTTGTTTTTCTAGACATAACAACCTTTTAAGATTTTTACTGTTAGTATACAAAAAACGTGGTTTGACTCCCACTACTGCCTTAATTTCTTCATTAGTGAGTAAAATACTCCAGTTCTTCCTTATTATACTGGTAGTATTCCTAATGTCACTAGTGTACCTAGTTTGAAAAGGAATTGTCTCATTGTTTGACTCCGGTCTAATATATGCCTGATAAAGCTCATTACTATTTTTCAAGGGGGTGGTATTGGATCCTGATGAAAAAAGCTCCTCTTGAGTCATTATTTTGTCATAGTGTCTCTCTATGAACATGTTATTTAGTTTCATAATCTGTTGTATTCTATCTTCTGAGTTCTTGCATAATCTATTAACTCTTGTGTATTGGCCCTTGACAATGTTACGAAATATATGCCTAGGATGCATGCTGCTATACTCCAGTAATGTGTTTTTCCAACAAGTTTTTCTGTAGATGGTGTGACTTAGCTTTCCTTTGTCATCCTTGGTAATGGTAATATCTAGAAAATTAATTTCAGTTCTAGAGTGTTCAATAGTAAATCTGAAAAAAGATGTTGTAGTTTCTAGGTATTCTACTAGATCTAAAAATTCTTGTAAAGTACCATTCCAAAAAATTATTATATCATCTACAAATCTTTTATATAGCAGCATTTTATCAAACATGGCATGATTAAATAAATGCATACATTCCCAGTAGTATACCACAAGGTTTGCGTAAGTATTTGCACAGGGAGTGCCCATAGCCACTCCCCATTGTTGCAAAAACAATTTCTTATCATATAGAAATACATTATTATTCAGTATAAGGTCTAATATTGCATTCAATAGAATTCTTTCATTATTACTGAACATGTCTGTATTATGTAAAATGTATCTAATGGCTTCTGAGCCATAGCTATTCGGAATAGATGTAAAAAGATTCCTCATATCCATAGTAATTAATAGACTATCTTTAGGAATGCCTTCTTTCATATTAGATAGAACATCTAATAATTGATATGTATCTTTCAGAATGCTGTTTATCTTATCAATAACAGGTCTTAATTTCTTTTCTATGTAGACTGACATAGTTTCCGTAACCCACCCATCCCCTACAACTATAGGTCGTAGTGGTGGTGGTAGTATCCCTTTGTGTACTTTTGGCAGCCCTTTTATATATGGTATTTTAGGTTGTTCTATTAAGAAATACTGATACAACTCTTGGTCTATCTGCCTGCACATAAGAAAATCGTATAATTCCTGATGTACTGAAAAGATAACTGTAGTTAGATCATTTAAGTTAATCTCCTTATAAGTGTCGGTTTCTCTAAGCATATTCAGCATCAATGTATTATACATATCAAAATCCAGGATAACTATTCCACCCCCTTTATCTGCAGGCTTTATAATTATTTCTTTATCTTGTCGAAGTGTATATAGTGATTCCCATTCTAGATGTGACAGGTTAACATATAAACCTCTTTTTTTCTTATTATTAAAATATTGATAAAAATCAGATTCACAGGCCTTTATAAAACATTCTGTAGTTGGTGTTTGTGCTGGTGTAAATACACTCTTTCTCTTAAAATTATTATTGTTAACATGGCCAGCTTCATTACATTGTTCTTTGTTTTTAAACATACATTTTAAGTTAATTTTACGGACAAACAGGCGCAAATCAGTTAATATTTCGCTTATATTGCTCACCTGAGCAGGAATAAAGGATAAACCTTTATTTAAAAGTTCGTGGTCAGTCTCAGTTAATGTTCTTCGTGATAAATTAAACACTAGGTCCTCTGTTCCCTTCTTCGATTCCTGTTGCTTGGAGCCATTTCTTCTCCCGAAAATTTCCTCTTGGTGCGGCCTCTGCTCCTCGATCTGCTTTGGAAATTCTGCCGAAATTTCAGCGGAAGGGGTAAAAAACTTTCCAGGTTTCCCTGTTTGATTTTGGGTTTGGCACCTTGTGCATTCACTTCCTGTTGCACAAACGCTTGTTGATTGCATGGGGGAGTGTCCCTTACTGCAGAGTTCTGTGTGTGTGTCAAAGGGGTAGGTGCCGGAGGTGTTACAGTCATCACGTCTGAGTCTCTTAAGGTGGAATTCACATTCATTGCTGCTGAGGCATAGCTCTTATTTGTATTATTTTCCGATGTGTAGTCAACTCTATTTAATGGCACCTTCTCGTTCATATCGTTCTCTCTATATCTGGGCCAGGAGAAGACATGATTATTCACAAAATCCATGTGATCTCTATGCAATTTTCTTGTTTTTATTTGTTGCAGTTTGTTATTATATGAAGAGAGTTGGTTATACATGTTATCTAGCCTTTGTTGAAAGTATTCCTCCTTAAATCTTTCATTAATGTCTTTACTAAGAGCCTCAGCCCGTGAATTCAAATCTTTCTCTAGCGGTAAAAAATGCTCGAGCAATAGCTTGATATAGTTAAACCCTAGATCAAGGTTTAACTGCTGCCACTTACGAAGTAATTCAGGATACGTTTCACCATATGAAGGCATAACCAGTACTCTCATCCCTCTAGGGATGAGTTTAAAATGCAAACACGCTTCTAGATGGCGCCTTTGCCAGACTAGTCTATGTAGTTTGTACATTATATTTTCAAGTTCTCTCAAGATAACTACAAACTCTTTCATTTTATCAGCATTACCTTTTTCGGAGTTAGTTGTCATAGTTGTTTGTTCCATGCTGATATTAAGTAGCGGATTTTCTTTAGGTTCTAGAAAACTGTTCCATTGTCTTTTCCCATTCAGTTTATTAGGCACATATTCCAGTTCTATGGCAATAGCATCCATCGTGTGTAGGTAGCCGGAGATAAAAATAAAACTGTAAACTGTAACACACAATTCCAGCAAACCTCCAAAGGTCCTCACCAAACAAGCAGTAAAACAGGAATAAGTCAGGAAACACAGGAATGAAGACCACCACGATAATGCAGCCAAAACGTAGAAACTTCTTTATTTGTATAAGAACAGATGAGCGCTTTCATTACAAAACATGCGCTTCTTCAGATCTAATTTACTTGTGTCTATGATAAAACTTATATAGTACTGCTCATTAAGTTTAGTTACAAGGCTCATTGGATGCCGAAACAATTATCATCCTAATCAGCATTTCAGAAGATGTTCTAACATAAAGAGACAGTATCTTAAAATAGTAGCAGTTTGCTAGAGCTAGACAAACAAGTAACTCAAAGAAACTCATTTTAAATGTTTTTATTTTATATTATTTTATTTTAGAATATGTGGAAAAGTGCTTTGTGTGCTCTTTATGAGTTTCTTTGAGTTACTTGTTTGTCTAGCTCTAGCAAACTGCTACTATTTTAAGATACTGTCTCTTTATGTTAGAACATCTTCTGAAATGCTGATTAGGATGATAATTGTTTCGGCATCCAATGAGCCTTGTAACTAAACTTAATGAGCAGTACTATATAAGTTTTATCATAGACACAAGTAAATTAGATCTGAAGAAGCGTACTGTTTTTGTACGTGAAAGCGCTCATCTGTTCTTATACAAATAAAGAAGTTTCTACGTTTTGGCTGCATTATCGTGGTGGTCTTCATTCCTGTGTTTCCTGACTTTCGGTGTTAAGTGTACTACCGCCTATGTTGTAGTTCATGGGTACAGAGTTTTTACTAAAGGGGATGACAATGCACTTTTTGGCATTGAGCTTGAGGCCATGGCTTTGACACCAGGCATCTGTCTCAGTGAGGCCCTTTTGTAGGATGTCCACATCGTTAGTAGTTTCAATTATGGCTCCTAGTTTGCAGTCATCTGCAAACTTCATTAGCCAAAGACCTTCTGTGTTAGCCTGTACTTCAGAGAAGTAGATACCAAACAGGAGAGGACTCAGGACTGAACCCTGTGGTACTCCACTTGTCACTGGTCTGAAGTCGAATTTGGAGTCTGCTACTTTCACAGTGTGGGTTCTGTCAGTGAGCCAGTTTGCAACCCATCTTGTGACATAGGGATTTATACCTAGTTTAGTGAGTTTATCTATAATTCCAGAGTGGGGGATGGTGTCAAAAGCCTTGGCAAGATCTAGATAGGCTGTGTGAACCACCTTACCCTTGTCTACGGCTTTGGTGACTGCTTCAAAGAAGTCTATCAGGTTTAGGAGACATGATCTGCCTTTTACAAACCCGAACTGGGTGGGATCCAGAGTTTGGAGATTACCAATATCATTGTTTATAAGTTCCATGATGATACGTTCCATGGCCTTGCAGACCAGGCTCATCAGGCTAATGGGGCGGTAGTTCCTGGGGTCCGTGGTGGCTTCCCCCTTGTGGAGTGGGATAACCGTTGCTGTGCACCATTCAGCAGGCACAAAGCCTGAGGTGAGGCTATGATTGAACATGGTACTTAGGTGGGGTGCCAGTTCGTTCTGTAGTTCCTGTAGAATGCAGCCTGGTATGTTGTCAGGTCCCATGGATGTTGTGTTCTTGGCTTTGGAGAGTGTGGTTTTTACCTGTGCAGCCATGATTACAGGAACTTTGCATTCTTCCGGTATAGAGATGGGCTCTTTAGGGGGTGAGAGGGGGGTAAAGTTAGCACTGAACCTATCTGCCAGGATGTTGGCAATAGCAGTTGGGTCTGTATATTTAGTGCCATTGTGCTGTAACTCAGAGCAGATCTGAGTGTTGCCAATGAGATTCTTGGCATAGCTATAGAATGCATTGTGGTTGTCTTTAGAATCAGTGGTGATTTTGTTTTTGTAACTAGCTTTGGAGGATTTTATCAGGGATCGCAGCTTCTTACTGAGGCTGACCAGGGAGCTCCTCCACTCGTGGGATTTTACTCTCTTTTGCAAGAGTTTCTTCCTTCTGATGTACAGTTTGTTTATGGCAGGGGACCACCAGATTGGCTTCCTTTTTTTGGAGGATAGCGTCTTGGTTCTGTTTGGGATAGCACAATCCATGCACTCATGTAAGTGCTTATAAAGTGCAATTGTGTAGGATTCAGTAGTCATAACTGTATTGTCCATCTGCATGGGTGCCATGAAGTTCACCACTTCTGTCTTAAGAAGCATGAAGTTGGCTTTGGAGAATTTTTTTTACCATGGTTTCCTTAATGGGGGTGGGGGTGGGGGGTGGAGACAGGATGTGGATATCTAGGGTAATTAGCTTATGGTTGGATCGGACCAATGAGGCGCTGACTTCAGGTGTGGACCTCCGGTCACTCATATTGGTAATGACTATATCTAGGATACTGTTTCCCCTGGTGGGGGTGTGGATAAGTTGATCCAGGGCATTGGAGTTTATGAATTCCAGAAAGTGTTGAGTGACAGAGTTGGTACATGAGTAGTTTTCCCAGTTAATGGTGGGGTAGTTGAAATCGCCCATTATTAGGGTGTTTGGTTGAACCCTAATATTTTCCAGTACATCAAGAAAAGAGGAGCGGGAATCCTGGGGCATGGTGGGTGATCTGTAGCAAGCTACAATTTGGATTGCAGTTTTGCCCAGAGTTAGTTGTACTTGGATAACCTCGGCTGCATTATGCTGAGCAACTAGCCTGGAGGTGTGGATATCCTTAACGAATATGGACACACCTCCTCCTTTGGTGTTCCGGTCCAGGTTACATGGCCAAAAAGTGTGGTATGAGTTATAGCCTGGTAGTGCAGGGGTGCTCTCTGGAGCCTTGAACCAGGTCTCAGTTACTGCACAGATATCGATGTTCTCCATTTTAAAGAGTGCCTCGAGTGAGTGCATTTTGAGATTTAGACTTGTAGCATTGAGTAGCATCACCCTCAGCTTTTGCTTGCCTGTTCCTGTTACGGTGGTGAATTTGTCATTTGAACCTTGCCTAAAAAAGGCACTATATGTGCGGCAAGAACCTTAACCAGTATCTGGAATCCCAGGGGTGATAGGTGAAGGCTATCTCTGGCAAAGCATTGTGGTCTGTCGACCATGTCATCCCAGGCAGACAGATAATGGATCCCTTTAGAATGGCACCAGAAGCTTAGCCAATTGTTGAAGTCGATCATTTTGTCCTTGTACTGTGGCATCATTCTGGGTGATGGCAGAATGCTACTCAGGGCTAGGATCATACCTGCCTGGGCTACAAGATCGGAGAGCTCTTCCATGTCTCTTTTCATGTAGTCCAGGGAGTTACATCTCAGGTCATTCACACCAACATGGACAATGACAGAGCCATATTTGTACTTGTTGTGGAGTGACCTGAGTGCGTGGGTTATGTGCCGGATCCTGGCACCCGACAGGCAGCTGACAGTAACCTTCTCCTTGTTTAGCTTGGTGAGTGGGACATCAGTGTGCCTGACTATAGAGTTACCTATGACTAGAGTGTTGGGTACCTTGTTTTGCCTTATTGGCTGTGGTTGAGTGGCACACTGAGTCTGCGGGCTATGTGTCATTTGGGTTGTGTTGGGGGGGTGGAGGTTGCTTGCATTTCTGCTTTGGAGGTCTCTGTTACTTGAGCAGATTATTATTGAGAGCCTCCGCAAATGTTTTTGTGTTTCTATGTGTGGATTTTGGTGGTGTAGATTTAGTGAGACTATGTGATGAGTGTGGTGTGCTACAAGTGTTTACCTTCTCCTCTTGACTGTCAAGTTCAGTATTGATTGGAGAGATGTTTACCTCCAGTTTAGCTAGATAAGTGCATCTCTCACAGCTTGTAGTGTTGGGTGGTAGGAGGAGAGGGTTGTCTGTGTACATGAGGCAAGATGCCCGTATTCATCAGATAGACAGGAGAGAACACTGGGAGCTGACTCTTGGACATGCCTGAATAAAAAAACTATTTTTGTCTAGATAAGTGAGGAAAGTGAGTACAAAAGCTGTTTTCTCTAAGCAAGTGAGGAAAGTAAGTACCAAAACCGTTTTCCTCTAGGTAATGAAGAAGGTTGAGTGCTGTAGTAATTAGTAGGTTATTTAGTGCTTACAAGTTCACAAGTGCTGATCACGAATAAGCAAATTCAAGTGCTAAAAGTAAGAATCTGTATCCTGACTAAACTAGTTACAGGAAAGGGGGGAAACAAGTGCAAACGTGGGCTTTTAAATCAGAAAGTTGAGAGAGATGGAAAAAGTTCCCAAACGACCAATAACTACAATTTCTGGGCCAGAACCACTCCTTATGTGGTAGATAGGTTATCTAGTGCTTACCACTCCCACTGATAAGCTCCCTCCAACACAGAAAGCTTGGGGGGGCTCAGACGCTTACATACAGTCCTGAATACAGCAAATCTGAATCTGCACCACACTAGTTACAGGAAAGTTTATATATATATATATATATATATATATATATATTTATATATATATATATATATATATATATATATATATATATATATATATGTTTATATACAGAAAAGTAGTTAAACAGCAGTCAAAACAATTCAAATGCAGTGCAAGCTAGCAATGTTAGACCAAACAGTTTAAAAAAGGCAATTAAATTAAAAATTACTAAAAACAATGAAGAAGGAGTTTATTAGGTAGAATGAGGTAAAGAGATGGGACGGGAGGGGGTGTGTGTGTCCCAGATCAAATCTACAGTAGGGGCGGGAAACTGCAAAAACCTCCAAATTTAAACAACAACACAAGAATAGGGAGGGTGGGTATGGCAAAACCAACACCTTCAGCAGAGATCTGAAAAACTATACAGTGAAGCAAAAATAACAGTGCACAACTCTGAAGTCAGCCAGCAATGATATGAAATTAGTCAAACAACAATTACCAGTACACAACTCTGAAGTGCCAGAAAAACATACTCAGCTCTGTATGTCTCCAGATAGTTTGAAGAGGACTCTTTCAGGACACAGAAAGGCTCCAGCAATGATATGCAGACTTTTTTACTAAGAGGGTCTAACTTTATGCAAGTAATCCTTGAGACGGCCAGATAACACACATGATGTAAAACCAGTTATACCAACTTAAAGACACAGAGAAATAGGGGGAGGGGGAAAAGCACCTTTAACAGAGATCTGAAAAACTATACAGTGAAGCAAAAATAACAGTGCACAACTCTGGAGTCAGCCAGCAATGATATAAAATTAGTCAAACAACAATTACCAGTACACAACTCTGAAGTACCAGAAAAATATACTCAGCTCTGTATATCTCCAGATAGTTCGAAGAGCACTCTTTCAGGACACAGGAAGGCTCCAGCAATGATATGCAGACTTTTTTACTAAGAGAGTCTAACTTTATGCAAGTAATCCTTGAGATGGTCAGATAACACAAAGGATGTAAAACCAGTTATACCAACTTAAGACACAGACAAATAGGGGGAGGGGGGGGGACACCTTCAGCAGAGATCTGAGAAACTATACAGTGAAGCAAAAATAACAGTGCACAACTCAGAAATCAGACAGCAATGATATAAAATTAGTCAAACAACAATTACCAGTACACAACTCTGAAGTGTCAGAAAAATATACTCGTCTCTGTATATCTCCAGATAGTTTGAAAAGCACTCTTTCAGGACACAGGAAGGCTCTAGCAATCAATTCCTCCAAAGGAGGACATTTACAGAACTGCAGCATCCACTCCCTTTAAAGTACAACACAGTACAGTATCAGCGATCCATCTGCAAACTGTGGGAGTAGAACCCACAGCTTCTGCATCAAACGTAAGGCCACTACCTGTTGTGCAACTAACAATGCAAACAGACTCTGAATAAGCAGCACTAAACTTCTCTTCCCCTGATTTTTTTTTTAATTTATTTAACATTTGTTTACCAGGAAAGTCCAACTTGGAACAAAGCCAATTTTCAGCAGAGGCCCAGGGAGAAATGCTCCAGATGCATGTCTTTGTAGAATGTGAGGAAATCAGAGCCCCCAGAGGAAACCTACACAAGCACAGGGAGGACATACAGACTCCATACAGAAGGCTCCCTGGCCAAGAATCAAACCAAAAACCTCTTACTGTGAGGTGACAATACTACCACTGCACCATCCACTTTACAAAACTAATGCTCTCAATTTCACAGCAGAAGAAATCTCGAAAAAGCCAGAATTTATTTGGGTGGAGTGCAAAGGCCCAAATCCAGGGACACATTTTAAATATTGCTTGTATAATCTTAGAGCATTGCTAAAATAGTGTTTTGTGTTACCATGTGTTTCCAAAAAAGATAGGAAGACTGAAACTTAAAGGGCTATCATTATTTAGTGAATTCCATTCTCACTGATTTGCCAGAAAACCACAAATTTTAAGAGGAACAGATTAAGCTCCCTAGATCAGAAGTGGTGGTGTGGGTAGAGAATGCAGGCTCCTGTACCTAAGGTACAGGGTTTGAGCCCAAGTAATTCTAACCACCAGCCATAGCGGCATTACATACACACACACACACACACACACACACACACATATATATATATATATATATATATATGGTTTACTATCACAATGCCGACGTGCAATTGCATGGCTATGAAGTATTCGAACAACATATGTTCGAATACTTCATAGTTCGGCAGGTTATGTGAGCGAATGTTATCATTGCGAATGGACTGTGCATTCACAATTATAACGTTCGCTCATCTGAGGGGATCGTGGTACAGTGCGGTTAGGGAAATACATCCCTTTCCTCACTGTAGTGTGATCTCGGAGTTGGAATATTAAGTTGGGGGGGTGTGGGGGGTGCAGGGGGGGCTTGCCCCCCTGCACAACTGTGAGTTTAGGCTAGTTAGGTAGGGAGTTATGGGATGGGTGGGAGTGCTGTTGATTGTCGGAAATGTCGTGAGCGACATTTTCGACAATTACAACTTGTTTTCGACATTAGGGCCATACGAACATAATGATAGTAAACCTATATATATATATATATATATATATATATATATATATATATATATATATATATATATGCATATATGCTAAACAGACACTCTCAAAACACACACGTATATACAAGAAAAATATGTTAAAGAAACATGATCCAGGTAAATGGAAACCATCTCTGCAGTCTGAACTCATAATGATTTATCGAATATATTTAACAAGCTTGATTTAAACTCAAGTGTCTCAAGTGTTATACTTCTTTCATGAGAATAATATGGTAAAGTGTCTATACAGTACATACTCTTCACTATCACTTATCTTCCTCAGTACACCTGAAATCACAGGCTTTAGAACAATATCTCCACATTTGCCTGTAACTAAATTTCAGATAACTATTCCTTAAACAAAACAGATATTCTTTAGTTTACTTGGTGTATGTTATGGACACTGTGTTCTTCCTAGCTTGCCGTGCTTGCAGACCTAAGGCAAGATGAAATTGCTTTCTATGGATCATTAGGCACAAATCTGTAAGAAAGTGAGTTGTGACATAAATGGACCCTGCTCAGCATGAAAAATATAAAGGACCCGAACCCTGCTCTGCATGAAAAACATAAATGGACCTGCTCAACAGAACATCCTTCCAGCTAAGACCTGCATAACAGCATAAACGGAGCTTCCTCAGCATGAAAAACATAAACAGACCTGCTCAACAGTCCTTCCTTCCAGCTCGGACCTGCATAATAGGATAAACAGAGCTTCCTTCCAGTTTAGCCTGCATAACAACATAAACGGAGCACAGCCTTGATGCGATCAGAAATGCAGCAGCAGGCTCGGCACACTTTTGTGTTTGAATTTATGTCACATGCGTGGGTCTGCCTATAGGTCTTACAGCTGTAAAAGTGGGGGGGTGCTCCCTCCCCCTAGCTCGATGGTTCTGGCACCTATGGCTTCTATCCACCTATCCCTTGCCTTTACATTAATAAATTCTTTGTTTGATATATAGGGGCACTGTCCACATGTCCCACACTTAAAGGTGCCAGGCATTTCCTACCATCTTTTCAACTTCGGATTGTTTTCTAACATTTCCTTAATGTTTTTGCCTTTTTTTCAGAACAAATTTAAGAGGTTCCTTAAAACAGGTTTTAAATCTGAGAAGCTAGCAAACTTCCTCCAATTGTTACTAACCACTTTTTAGATATTTCTAGTATCACTATTTAAGTACATGGTATATGCTCCACTGTAGTTCACACCATTGTTCACTGCATTTTTCCCCAAAGTCTTGTAGTTATTCTCATTTTCTTCAACACCTAAATTACATTTATATTTACACGTCCTTTCGTTCATCACTTCTTTCATCACTTCATCCATCATATGCCCAGGGATATTTTCTCGCCTTAAACATATTGTACAGGATTTTACATTTATTTAAAAATTCCTCCTCTTGTGAAGTCATCCTAGATGCCCTAATGTATTCTCCCTTAACAATGCTCCTTTTTTGTTTTATGGGTGGGCACTAGTGAAGTATAAATAAGAGTGGCAGAATGTATCTTTGCAGTGAAACTTAAATTTGAAACCCTGAACTTCATCCATCTTGTGTATAGTTACATCTAAATAGTCTATCATGTCCCTATTAATAGTATAGGTAAATTTAAGGAAGTTTGTGATCTGGTTAATATAATTAAGAAATTTGTACATCATGTCTTCAGATCCTACCTAGAAAATACAAATGTTGCCCAGGTATCTTTTGTAGTGATTGCAATATTTAGCATAAATGTACAAAGCAACCAAAAACCAATAAACAAGTACTTCAAAATGCAGGAACTGCAGAGCAAGGTACCACATGAACTTTTTCTCCTTCAGGAACACCAAAGCTTTATTTTACAACAACAAATAAGTGCTTTCGTCTCAAATTAACTTTAAAAGAGACTTCATCAGAAACAGTGTATTGTCAGCACAACTACATTTAAAATACAAATGAATAGTGACTTAATTTCCTCCTGCTAAGCAGGAAACCAAAATTATAAAGTGGCAGCACATAAAAAAGTCATAATATATGTCAATATTTAAATAGTTACATAAAGGGACCCTAATGATTCATATAACAAATAATTACACTTTCTCATACTGCATGATAATACCATCCAATTTCTAAACAGATTTTAATAGCAATAAATATATAAATAAGAGTCCTATATGACATAAAAAGACCTACCATGGCATAAAATGGATTTCTAAGGTGAATCCATAGAATAAATACCTGTATATAAAACCTTACTATGTGACTGTATAAATATGTAATAAATAACAGTATATGTATTTAAAATAAATTTTATAAGATGACATATTAAAAAAAAAAAAAAATATATATATATATATATATATATATATATATATATATATATATATAAAGAATAATAAACAAGATTAATCTACTAGTGTCTATCAAGTGTCTTTATTTTCAATAAACTACTAATATACACATTGTCATTCAGACCTGTCTAATGCAATGAATTCAAACGAAGCTGCCAGGAAAGTTCCAGTTTCTCTAATAAGTATGGATAAGTATGGCCAAGCCCCACCCCCACCCCAACCCCCATTCCATTAATTTTACAGTATCCAACACAATAAATTTAAAACTATGCTCAGGATGTTCCAAAATGTGTTTAGCTAGGGCATTAAATTCATATTTGCCTGGAATGCTCCTCAGATGTTCCCCAATTCTACTCTTTAACTTACACTCTGTTATGCCCACATAGAAACAAGGGCAATTAGAGCAGAGGGCACAATATACCACTCTTTCAGATGTACAACAGAATTTCTCTTTGAACTTAATATACACCCCATTAATTTGTATATTATTAGTTTCTAGAATGTTCTTGCAAAATTTACACATCAAACATTTATACATGTGGCCTTTATAATGTTTATTGTTCTTAAATTCAAATACATTCTTCAAGGATTGTCCCTTCCTATAAACACAGATGGGTGCATGCCCTAAAATTTCTCTCATCTTCCTATCATTATTAGTTAAATTCCAATTCTTAGCTAAAATATTTTTTTACCATCGGTGCAACCCTGTTATAAGTCGTCAAAAAACTACTTTGGTAAGATATCATTCGACTAGGGCTTTCATTTACAATGCCACTGGAAGCAATATCTGTATGTACAGGTAGTTCAAACTCCAGACTGTTCCTATTATGTTACTCTTCTGTACTCTTGGGCCTCAAAATAGGTAAAAAATAGCCATTGTCTCTTTTTATTTTTACTTCATCCATCAATTCATCAGTTAAATTATCTGTATACTCACATTTATTAAACATTTGTTTAAGTAAATTACATTCTTCGAAAAAATATTCCTCTAACGTAATCATTCTTGCTTCCCAGACAAATTGTCTCTTGACCACTGCCCATTTTTGCTTAAAAGGATGGCAGCTACTAAAATGGAGGAAACTATTGGAATATGTATTTTTACGAAAAATTTCCACCACAAATCTCTTTTTAACATCATCTTTCTTCAATAATATGTCCAGATAAGGAATTGCCTTTTCTTCTATAGTACACGTGAATTTCAAAAATTCTGTTGTCATATTAATAAACTCCAAAAAGGAAGGTATCAAACCCTTAAGGCCTTCCCACAAGATGAACATATTATCAAAATAGCGGGCATAGGTTTTACAGTATGGGAGAAACTGAGATTGACTAAGATATCATTTCTCCCATTCAAGCATGATAATATTGGCATATAGGCCCCCACAAGAGGAGCCCATTGCCACCCCTTCATTCTAGAGAAAATTTTCACCTTCAAATAAAATAAAATTGTTTCTTAATATTAATTCAAGCATTTGTTCATACAAGTTGATTTTTTCTTGTGTTACATTCCTATCAGCAAGTAGACACAGAACCATTGTATGCCCAACTCATGTGGTATGACACTGTATAGGTTAACTACATCAACTGTAATAAATAAGTATTCATCCTGATATTCTATTTCATTAACCTTTCTTAAAAAATCCCATGAGTCAATGCACACAGTAGCCTCATCCCATATATATTTACTCAACTCCTTGTCCAAATATGTTGCCATAGGATATGTTATGGAGCCCGTAGCATCCACAATTGGTCTCATAATTGGTTAATTTACATTTTTGTGGATTTCAAGGGCTCCAAAAATTATTGAAGTAGATGGAAATTCAACCAAAAGGTAATGCATTTCATTAATAGAAATAAAGCCATCAATAAACATGTCGTGTATAAACCCCTTAATTTTTCTATAGGCTCAATTAATTTCATTTAATGAGCTTTTTATGTATGTCTCAGTACTCAGTATATCAGACATCTTATTATTATAATCCATTTTTTCATGATGACAACCCCACCCCCTTTGTCTGGCTTCATTATTCTTACCCCTTTATTATACATTGGAAATTCTAGTTCAAAATTTTCATTATAATTTAAGCTCTTATTAACTTTTCTTCTGTTAGAATTTGAGTTCCCTAAGGTCTAACTTACAAACTCTTTCAAATGTTGCCAAGACAGGGTGTATCAGGGGTTGTATGTGCTAGAAATTCTGAAGGGGTCCCTTATTTGTTTAATATTCTTAAACATAATATTTAAGTTAAGCTTTCTAATATATTGTTTTAAATCCATAAGGGTATGCACTAAATTAGTAGGATGATCAGGTACAAAAGTGAATCCCTTAGCTAACAGGTCACATATGGTCAAAGTCAAGTTAATATCTGAAAAAGTATAAACTTTAAAGTCATTTTCAGAGTTAAAATTTAATTTCAAAGATGGTAACAAGTAACAATTTCTTGTTAATGTTGTAGTTACTGTCTCTGTCTCCCTCTCCAAGTATTCCTGTTGGTCCCCTTGTTGTTCATTCTCCCTCTCCCAGATTGATGGGGGTTGAAACGGCCTCTCGCTTGTTGTGGTTGGATTCTTTGCTGATTCATTATCCGCTCTAACTGTCTGAGGGGTGGGACTGTTCTTCGTCTAAAAAATCTTTGTCATATTAATCTGCATCATTAGTGACATTAGTCTCATAGTTAGCATTAGAATAAGATTCAGTTCCCCTCCTATTATGTTGCCATACTTGTGATGGGGGGATAAGCTAGATTGTTAGCATAGTCATTTTCATCTCGAGCTAGTTTCTTAATTTTCTTGTTTTTGATGCTCAACATTTGTTCAGTAGTACAAAAGATTCGACAATAGTCAAATCTATAATTTGAAAAAGTAGGGTTCTGTATAATTTGTTTATTGAGTGCTGCAGCTTCTAAATTCAATGTCTCAATCAGTTTCTCATTGTATTTTATTACCATCCCCATATTTTCAAAACCAAATCTGTCAAAAAGTTCCAATAAATCTTAATGAAAGTCAAAGCCTGCTACCAATCCTGTAGGATAGCGCCACATATGTAGGCCCTTAGGTACAGTCTTTTGATTCAAACATTCTTTGAAAAATAAATTGTCCATCTGAAGTTTCTTCATTTTGAGTAAATAGTGGTCCAAGTCATTAAGTTGGTCAATGAAAGTAACATTAGTGGACCGGGGATTTCTCAAGGTATTATAGTCATTTCTAAGCCATTCAGTTAACATGGGGGTATTCAAAGTATTAGCGTTTGTATCATTAGTAAAATTAAAAGCATTAATGTGCATATTTACCTCATTCTGCCTAAAATCCAGCCATAGAGAAGGTAAAGAAGATGTAAATGCTGCCAATTGTCCTTCTCCTCTGTTGTTTAGGATCCCAGAAGCATCCGATGTAATATTGCTAGTAGAAGTGCTCGGTGTTGAATGTATGGACAATTGAGATAGAGCCGACTGCTCTAATCTGTTCATGCGATTCATGAGTTGCTGAATTAGCACAGTTAAATCATTTACAGCCACATTCTGTTGAGAATTCACGCTTGACTGCATGTCACCTATTAATGGTGAATTACGTTGTTCTGCATCCATGTCTGTAATCCAAAATGTACAAAATAACCAAAAACCAGTAAACAAGTATTTCAAAATGCAAGAACTGCAGAGCAAGATACCACACAAACTTGTTCTCCTTCAGGAACACAAAAGCAAACCAGTGTATTTTCTGCACAATTTGTTTACTTCAAAATGCAGGAACTGCAGAGCAAGGCACCACATGCACTTGTTCTCCTTCAGGAACACCAAAGCTTTATTTTACAACAACAAATAAGTGCTTTCATATCAAATTAACTTTAAAAGAGACTTCATCAGAAACAGTGTATTGTCAGCAGGCTCTGACAATCTTATTCTAATGCTAACTATGAGAATAATGTCACTAATGATGCAGATTTATATAACAAAGGTTTTTTAGACAAAGAACAGTACCCACCCCTCAGATGGTCAGAGAGGATAATGAATCAGCAAAGACTTCATTCACAACAAGTGACAGGCCATTTCAACTCTCATCAATCTGGGACAGGGAGAATGAACAACAGGGGGACCAACAGGAATACTTGGAGGGGGAGACAGAGACAGTAACTACAACATTAACAAGAAATTGTTACTTGTTACCATCTTTGAAAGTAAATTTTAACTCTGAAAATGACTTTAAAGTTTATAATTTTTCAGATATTACCTTGACTGTGACCATATGTGACCTGTTAGCTAAGGGATTCACATTTGTACCTGACCATCCTACTAATTTAGTGCATACCCTTATGGATTTAAAACAATATATTAAAAAGCTTAACTTAAATATTATGTTTAAGAATGTTAAACAAACAAGGGACCCCTTCAGAATTTCTAGCATCTACAACCCTCCGATATACCCTGTCTTGGCAACATTTGAAAGAGTTTGTGAGTTAGACCTTAGATAACTCTGTAAAAATTCTAATAGAAGAATATTTAATAAGAACTTAAATTATAATGAAGAATTTGAACTAGAATTTCTGATGTATAATAAAGGGGTAAGAATAATGAAGCCAGACAAAGGGGGTGGGGTTGTCATCATGAACAAAATGGATAATAATAAGATGTTTGAGAACTCAGCACAGCTCCTCGTAGTATCCAGCAGAGTTCCTGGAGCAGCAGAGACCAGAAAAGACAAACTTTCCGGATTCTAAGTATTTTTTTCTGCATTTTCGACCTTTTGTGCCTTTCGACAACTGTTTCTGCCTATTTTATAGAGTTATTACCTGTTTTTCCTGTTTTTATAAGCTTGAATTGTTTGTTGCACTTTCTAGTTTAAGTTTGCTTTAAAAGTTAAACTACAGGCTAATACACTCAAGTGTACTAGCTTTTGATAGCATTTAATCGAAAATCAAAGCATGTACTGTGTTTTCTGTCCTATCTGTGTAAAAAACTAAAAAAAAACAAAAAAAAAAATATTCTTGTTTTCCATACTTTCCTGAATAGTTTGTTCCAGTGATCAGATTTTGCTGATCCCTGGGCTTTGTCTTGGTTCCTGTGTTTCTCCATTTTCCTTGTTTGGTCAGAGGGAAGTTTCTTTACTCACCAATGAGAGTGGGGAGTACTGAGCTGCCTGTTTGTCCTCAGAGGAGTGGTTTAAGACAGTAACTTGTAGTTCATTGGCCATTTTGGGTCATTTCCTGCCTTTTCCAGCCCCCTGCTATAAAACACGCTTTGGCGGGCTTTTCTGGCTGTAGAGAACTCAGCACAGCTCCTCGTGGTATCCAGCAGAGTTCCTAGAGCAGCAGAGACCAGAAAAGACAAACTTTCCAGATTCTAAGTATTTTCTTCTGCATTTTCGACCTTTTGTGCCTTTCGACGACTGTTTCTGCCTATTTTATAGAGTTATTACCTGGTTTTCCTATTTTTATAAGCTTGAATTGTTTGTTGCACTTTCTAGTTTAAGTTTGCTTTAAAAGTTAAACTACAGGCTAATACACTCAAGTGTATTAGCTTTTGATAGCATTTAATCGAAAATCAAAGCATTTACTGTGTTTTCTGTCCTATCTGTGTAAAAAACTAAAAAAAACAAAAAAAAATATTCTTGTTTTCCATGCTTTCCTGAATAGTTTGTTCCAGTGATCAGATTTTGCTGATCCCTGGGCTTTGTCTTGGTTCCTGTAATTCTCCATTTTCCTTGTTTGGTCAGGGGAAAGTTTCTTTACTCACCAGTGAGAGTGGGGAGTACTGAGCTGCCTGTTTGTCCTCAGAGGAGTGGTTTAAGACAGTAACTTGTAGTTCACTGGCCATTTTGGGTCATTTCCTGCCTTTTCCAGCCCCCTGCTATAAAGCATGCTTTGGTGAGCTTTAGCGCGGTTTAGCGCGGAGTTGCCACAGGAGCACACAAGAGCAGCGGCGGTTAATCAAGGTTAAACTATCCGGGCTACCTAAAGTCCACTCTTCATTTTTTCCCTTAGAACAGCTCTTTTTGAACTGTACTGCTAATCAAACCAGCCTATTCTCTAACTAAAAAGTTCAGCTCTACTTGATTCCTAAGTAGACTATTCTCTATCTGTAAAGCCTAGCACTTGCTCCTAAAGTACTTTTTACTCTGATATAGCACTTTTTATTATACCTAGTACCCCACCGGCCTAAAAACACCACATCCCCGAAGTCTTTTTTAAACTCATCTACATAAAGTTTTGTCTATTCCTTCTGGCATGGCGAGGGATCAGTTGCTAGTGTCCTCTCCTGCTCAGCTGGTGAATCTGGGAATATTGAGGCAATGTTACAATTGCATCATGTACACAGACAACCCTCTCCTTCTCCCACAAAACACAAATACATGCGAGAGATGCAAATATATAGCCAAACTGGAGGCTGAGCTCTCTCAACATAGGACTGGCAAGACCAGTCAGGAGGAGAAGGTAACCACACACACCACAAACCCAGTCTCACATAGCACTATCACAACTTCAAATCATACACATAAACACACAAAGACATACTCGGAGGCTCTGATCAAAAATCTTCCAAAACAGCAGAGGCCACCAAAGCAGACACCCAAACAACTGCCTCCACAGGGCACAGCACATGCAACACATAGACCACAGAGTCAGTGTGCTAAACAGTCACAGCCCTTAAGGCCAAACACAATGCCAGACACAATCGTCATAGGTGACTCCATAGTCAGACACACTGACGTCCCGCTCACCAGATTGAGTAAGGAGAAGGTCACAGTAAGCTGCCTATCGGGCGCTAGAATTCGCCACATAACACAACCACTCAGGTCACTCAACTGCAGGTACAAGTATGACTCAGTCATTGTCCATGCTGGTGTGAATGACCTGAGACGTACCTCCCTGGACTACATGAAAAGAGACATAGAGGAGCTCTCTGATTATGTAACCCAGGCAGGTATGACCCTGACCTTGAGCAGTATCCTACCTTTACCAAGAATGATGCCACAATACGGAGACAAGATGATCAGCTTTAATAATTGGCTTAAACTATGGTGTCATTCAAAGGGGATCCAATGTCTGTCTGCCTGGGATGACATGCTGGACAAGCCACGCTGCCAAGGGACAGCTTGCACCTGTCACCCCTGGGCTTCGGATTTTGGCAAAGGCTCTTGCCACCCCCATTGTGCCTTTTTTAGGCAAGGCTCAAATTCTAAACCTACCACCCTAGAACACAAAAAAGGAAAAAAACTAAGGGTAATGCTGCTCAATGCCAGAAGTCTCAACCTCAAGATGCACGCACTCGAAGCCCTTCTCAGTATGGAGAACATCGATGTCTGTGCTGTGACTGAAACCTGGTTCAAGGCTCCTGAGAGCACCCCGGCACTATCAGGTTTCACCTCATATCATGCGTTCCGGCCCCAAAATCCGGACAACACCAAGAAAAGAGGGGGGGTGTCCATATTCATCAAGGACACCCTCACCTCAAGGTTGGTGGCAACGCACGATGCATCGGAGACCATCCAGGTGCAATTAACCATAGGCAAGACTGCTCTGCAGTTTGTAGAATGTTACAGGCCACCCTCTCAAACTCAGGAACCTCACACAGCTTTCCTGAAAACACTGGAGGGGATAAATATATCTCCAAACACCATCATACTGGGTGATTTAAACTATCCAAATATAGACTGGGATCACTACTCAAGCCCAAACACTCTAGCCCAAGGGTTCCTAGAGTTCATAAACTCAAATGCCATGGAACAACTAGTCACCATCCCCACAAGAGGAGAAAATATACTAGACCTCATCATCACAAACATGGGGTCACAATGTTCAACACCAGAAGTATATCCATCATTGGTGAGATCAGATCATAAACTAATCTCACTGGAAGTCCACATCCCGCCCCCACCCCAGATAAAAAAGACCTCAGTGAAGAACTTCTCAAAAGCCGACTTCACACTTCTAAAGACTGGTGTGGTCTCTTTCAAGGCCCCCGAGCCAGCGGAAACCATTACTCAAACCGCTGAATCACTTACAAATGCCTTCTACCAGCACCTCCAGGACTGCATGGATCAGGCAATCCCAAACAAAAATAAGACTCTTTGTACCAAAGGCAAGCGTCCAGTCTGGTGGACCCCAGCCATAAACAAGCTTTACAACAAAAGGAAGAAGCTACTACAAGATAGAGCAAAATCCGTAAAAGGGAAGACACCCTTGATCATTATAAGTAAAAAACTGAGGTCTCTCATAAAAGCATCCAAGGCAAATTTTGAGAGAAAAATCGCTAAGGACTCAAAAGACAATCATAAGGCCTTTTTTAGCTATGCTAGAAACCTGGGAGGAAACTCCCAGATATGCTCAGAATTAGTTCAAAATGATGTAAAAATCACTGAACCTACAGATATTGCCAACATACTGGCTGACAGGTTCAGTGCAAATTTCTCCCCCCCTCCCCCCCAAAAGGAGAGATATCTATACCAGAGGATTGTAGTCCCCCAAACATCTCAAATGCTCAGGTTAGAACTGCTCTCTCCAAGGCGAAAAACACAGCATCCATGGGACCAGATGGTGTCCCCGGTTGTGTGCTCCACGAACTCAATGAGGAATTAAACCCGCAGTTAGGGCAGCTGTTTAATCTCAGCCTCACCTCAGGATACGTACCCAAGGAGTGGCGTACGGCAACGGTGGTCCCACTTCACAAAGGAGGTGCCTCCACCGACCCAGGAAACTACCGTCCCATCAGCTTGACAAGCCTGGTCTGCAAAGCTATGGAGAGGATCATAATGGAACTCATAAATAAAGACATAGGGGACTTGCAGACTTTGGATCCAACCCAGTTTGGCTTTGTCAAGGGCAGATCATGCCTTTTAAACTTGGTTGACTTTTTCGAAACAGTCACCAAGGCCATTGACGAGGGCAAGGCAGTCCACACAGCCTACCTTGACCTGGCAAAGGCTTTTGACACAATACCCCACTCAGGTATCATTGAAAAACTCACCAGCTTAAATGTAAACCCATACGTCACAAGATGGGTTGCAAACTGGCTAAGTGACAGAACCCACAGGGTCAGAGTTGCTGGTGCCATATCAGACTCCAAGCCTGTCACAAGTGGTGTCCCACAGGGCTCAGTCCTGGGCCCACTTTTGTTCGGCATCTACTTTTCAGAAGTACAAGCAAACACAGGATGATTATGGCTGACAAAGTTTGCAGATGACTGCAAACTGGGCACCATAGTTGTAAACCCATCTGACACAGACATCCTTCAGAAGGGTCTTATAGAAACGGATAACTGATGCCAGAGCCATGGCCTAAAATTAAACGCCAAAAAATGCATAGTCATACCCTTCGGGAAAAACAAGGTTACCCCTAGTTACCATATAGGTGGCAATCCACTAAGCACAGAAGAGGTTATCAGGGATCGGGGACCCAGGTTGACAGTAACCTTTCGTTTGACACTCATGTTGCCAAAGTAGTTAGGAAGACCTTCTACATTGCCCACCTGATCATGAAGGGATTCACATCTAGATCAAGGGAGGTCATCGTTCCCCTGTACTCATCACTCATCAGACCAATGATTGAGTATAATGCCCCATTCGTAATGTATCTGACCCGACACCTGCAGCAATTGGAAAGGCCCCAAAAGTTCCTCACAAAAAGGATAAAGGGTCTCAAAAATATGTCTTATGCTGCCTGACTGAAGGAACTCCAGCTCTACTCAGTCGCTTACCGTCTGCTTAGAGGTGACCTGTGCCAGACATACAAGGCCATGTCCAATCTGGAATTAATGAACATGCTTCACCTCAAAAAATCTAAATCCATCAAAACTACAAGGGCAAGAGACTTGAACCTCAACACGGCTATTCATAGGGCGTGCTGGAGGGACAGATTCATCACCCAGAGACTCCCTATGCTGTGGAACAAAATCCCGGTACATGTGAGGCAGAGCACCTCACTGGCCTTGTTCAAGAGAAATCTTGACCAATGGATGGGAGATCGCAGGTATACCCCAGGGATAACCTCAGTGTCACTGCTTGACAGAGGCACAGCAAAATAATGGGCATAGTATCCTTCAAACTAAAGGGGTTGCGAAAGCCACAAAACTCTGAGCTAGGCTTATAAATGCCCTAGGGCAGATAGCCTAGTATGAACCTATGAACCTATGAACCTATGAATACTGAGACATACATAAAAAGCTCTTTAACTGAAATGAATGGGGCCTTTAGAAAAATTAAGGGGTTTGTACATGACATGTTTATTGATGGCTTTATTTCTATTAATGAAATGCATTACCTTTTGGTTGAATTTCCATTTACCCCAGTTATTTTTGGGGTCCCTAAAATCCACAAAAATTTAAATCAACCAACTATGAGACTGATTGTGGATGCTAGGGGCTCCATAACATATCCTAGGGCAAAATATTTGGACAAGGAGTTGAGTAAATATATATGGGATGAGGCTACTGTGTGCATTGACTCATGGGATTTTTTAAGAAAGGTTAATGAAATAGAATATAAAGACGAATACTTATTTATTACACTTGATGTAGTTAACCTATACAGTATCATACCACATGAGTTGGGCATACACTGGTGTTGTGACTACTTGCTGTCTAAGAATGTAACACAAGAAAAAATCAACTTGTATGAACAAATGCTTGAATTAATACTAAGAAACCATTTTATTTTATTTGAAGGTGAATATTTTCTCCAGAATGAAGGGATGGCAATGGGCTCCTCTTGTGGGGGCCTATATGCCAATATTATCATGCTTGAATGGGAGAAACAATATCTTAGTCAATCTCAGTTTCTCCCATACTGTAAAACCTATGTCCGCTATTTGGATGATATATTCATCTTGTGGGAAGGCCCTAAGGGGTTGACAGCTTCTTTTTTGGAGTTTATTAATATGACAACATAATTTTTGAAGTTCACGTATATATAGAAGAAAAGTCAATTCCTTATTTGGACATATTATTGAAGAAGGATGATGTTAAAAAGAGATTTGTGGTGGAAATTTTTCGCAAAAATACATATTCCAATAGTTTCCTGCATTTTAGTAGCTGCCATCCTTTTAAGCAAAAATGGGCAGTGGTCAAGGGACAATTTGTCTGGGCAGCAAGAATGATTACGCTAGAGGAATCTTTTTTCGAAGAATGTAGTTTACTTAAACAAATGTTTACTAAACATGGGTATCCAAGTAACCTGATTGATGAATTGATAGATGAAGTAAAAATAAAAAGAGACAATGGTTATTTTCTACTTATTTTGAGGCCCAAGAGTACAGAAGAGCAACATAATAGGAATAGTCTGAAGATTGAAGTACCTGTACATACAGATATTGCTTCCAGTGATATTGGAAATGAAAACCCTAGTTGAATGATATCTTACCAAAGTAGTTTTTTAACAACTTATACCAGGGATGCACCGATGGTAAAAAATATTTTAACTAGAATTGGAATTTAATTAATAATGATAGGGAGATGAGATAAATTTTAGGGCACGCACCCATCTGTGTTTATAGGAAGGGACACTCCTTGAAGAATTTATTTGAACTTAAGAACAATAAACACTATAAGGGCCACATGTATAAATGTGGGATGTGTAAATTTTGCAAGAACATTCTAGAAACTAATAATATAGAAATTAATGGGGTGTATATTAAGTTCAAAGAGAAATTCTGTTGTACATCTGAAAGAGTGGTATATTGTGCCCTCTGCTTTAATTGCCCCTGTTTCTATGTGGGCACAACAGAGCATAAGCTAAAGAGCAGAACTAGGAAACATCTGAGGAACATTCGAGACAAATATGAATTTAATGCCCTAGCTAAACACATTTTGGCACATCCTGAGCATAGTTTTAAATTTATTGTGTTGGATACTGTAAAATTAATGGAACGGGGGTTGGGGGGGGGGCTTGGCCATACTTATTAGAGAAACTGGAACTTTCCTGGCAGCTTCGTTTGAATTCATTGTATTGGCTAGGTCTGAATGACAATGTGTCTATTAGTAGTTTATTAAAAATAAAGGCACTTGATAGACACTAGTAGATTCATCATTCTCTTTCATCATTCTCTTTCGGCTTTTCCCGTTAGGGGTCGCCACAGCGGATCATCCCTTTCCATTTCTTCCTATCCTCTGCATCTTGCTCTGTCACACCAACCGCCTGCATGTCCTCTCTCACCACGTCCATAAACCTTATCTTAGGCCTTCCTCTATTCCTCTTACCTGGCAGCTCCATCCTTAGCATCTTTTTCCCAATATACCCATCATCCCTCCTCAGCACATGTCCAAACCAACGCAATCTCGTCTCTCTTGCTTTGTCTCCAAACTGTCCAACATGAGCTGACCCTCTAATATACCGATTCCTAATCCTATCCATCCTAGTCACACCGATTGCAAATCTTAACATCTTTAACTCTGCCACATCCAGCTCTGACTCCTGCCTTTTGTCAATGCCACTGTCTCCAACCCATATAACATAGCTGGTCTCACTACACTCTTGTAGACCTTCCCTTTCACTCTTACGGATACCCGTCTGTCACAAATCACTCCTGACACTCTTCTCCACCCATTCCACCCTGCCTGTACTCTCTTCTTCACCTCTCTTCCACATTCACCATTACTCTGAACTGTTGATCCCAAGTACTTAAACTCGTCCACCTTTACCAACTCTACTCCCTGCATCCTCACCATTCCTCTACCCTCCCTCTCATTTACACACATATATTCTGTCTTAGCCCTTATTGCTTATTGCTTATTATTCTTTATATATGTGTGTATATATATATATATATATATATATATATATATATATATATATATATATTTTATATATATATATATATATATATATATATATATATATATATATATATATATATATATATATATACATATATTATAATTCAGCTTATAAAATTCATTTTAAATACATATACTGTTATTTATTACATATTTATACAGTCACATAGTAAGGTTTTATATACAGGTATTTATTCTATGGATTCACCTTAGAAATCCATTTTATGCCATGGTAGGTCTTTTATGTCATATAGGACTCTTATTTATATATTTATTACTATTAAAATCTGTTTAGAAATTGGATGGTATTATCATGCAGTATGAGAAAGTGTAGTTATTTGTTATATGAATCATTAGGGTCCCTTTATGTAACTATTTAAATATTGACATATATTATGACTTTTTTATGTGCTGCCACTTTATAATTTTGGTTTCCTGCTTAGCAGGAGGAAATTAAGTCACTATTCATTTGTATTTTAAATGTAGTTGTGCTGATAATACACTGCTTCTGATGGAGTCTCTTTTAAAGTTAATTTGAGACAAAAGCGCTTACTTGTTGTTGTAAAATAAAGCTTTGGTGTTCTTGAAGTAGAACAAGTTCGTTTGGTACCTTGATTTGCAGTTCTTGCATTTTGAAGTAAACAAATTGTGCAGAAAGTACACTGGTTTGCTTTTGTGTTCTTGACGGAGAACATGTTTGTGTGGTACCTTGCTCTGCAGTTCCTGCATTTAGCATAAATGGACTTAAATAAAAAGTTCTGTTCCCAAATGGACAACACTATATTTGCGTACATTGGGGCACAACAGGCCCCAATTGCTACTCTGCTTTCCTGTTTAAAAAACTCCCATTCAAAATATAAAAAATTATTATGCAGCATGAGTACCATTAATTCCAAACAAACCTTAAAGTCATTATTAGAAAACCCTTTCTTGTTCATTAAAACATCTTCAAATCATTAAAGGCCTGTGGAGTGAGGTATTATGATGGGCTGTGATGCTTTTTATTTTGGAAAAACTACACTTCAACTTAAAAAGAGAGTATATGAACACCTATATGATGTACAGAAGAAAGATACAAATAATGCACTATATAAACACACTTTAGAATGCAAACAGGCTGTTTTTTTTTTTGGGGGGGGGTTGTCCTAGAAGAAATACCTCATGACAAAAGGGGGGACCATGGAAAACCAGAATAGAGTATAGGGAGGTCTATTGGCAGTTGGTGTTGGAAACTACCAGACCACTAGGCTTAATTGAAAACATATCCCTGGTGCCAGTTTTAAAATTAAGAACTGCTAGACTCTAGGATAATATTCTTATGTGGTTAAGTGACATATATACACACACCCTTACCGTTAATGAATATGTATGGTATCAACCCCTTGAGCTACACAGAGTACACATAATTCTTCAGGAAACTTCAGCACTTTTCACTGATTTTTTTAAGACTTTACATAATTTATTTATACTTCAGTCCACTAGACGGCACCACCATTAATGGAAATAATAGGTTTTAGAACATAGTACCTATATAATGAGATACATGTTTTTTACAGGCTTTTTAAAAGATTTATTGTTTTTAACAGATTTTATTACATTAACCAGAGATGTTTTATAATTCACTTATTAGTACTTTTATGACTATTTGCATTCTTTATCTCCACAATGGGAACTTTGGTAGCTTAAGAATGAATTTTAAGATCAATTAATTGTTTTACTGAATTAATTGTTTTGGTGATGAAATTAGGGTATTTAAGAACAGGATTTGTAATGGCATTACATATAATGAAGTCCTGGTGTTTAGAGGATGAAAACACAGTGATTTTGTTAAGCATTAATAAAGGATTGTTTTTATAACTTTATAACTTCAGATGTGATGTCTTCTTTCATCTGGTGCCTCCAAGCGCCTTTTTTTACATAGGTTTGAATCCAACATTGCACAACTATCTTTTATTAGTGTGTAAAGCCACACAGAAAATGTGTCAGGTCATAAAATGTATATCCCCAAAAACAAAACAGTGTAAGAAACTTCTCTGTGTGGAAGATTTTCAGTCCACATATTTCTAGTTAATCACTGTATATTAATCAGATCAGAAAATGGTATTAGAAATAGCGAACGTAAACTCGTCTTAAGTCAAAACAAAACAAAAAGTAATAATAGAAAATATATAATTGTACAGCATTACTAAGTATTCGAAAGTAACTACTTCTACTACCATTTTCTGATCTGATTAATATACAGTGATTAACTAGAAATATATGGACTGAAAATCTTCCACACAGAGAAGTTTCTTACACTGTTTTATTTTGGACCCACTACACTTTAGTGGGTTGTTTTGAGACTTCGGGGATACCACAGAGATTACTTGTTTTTTGAAAATTTATATCCCCAATACATGTCTGAAAAGTTAAGTCATCTAACGGGTACAGCAGCATCCAACCTATAAACTAATGCCAACTGTCACATTATCCTTATTATTTCATAAACTGCTTTCCTCTTTGTTTGGCAATTTGCTCCCTTCTTAACAATGTACAAACACAGTTGGCATGGTTGTACAAGTTTACAAACTAGCCGTAAAATGTGATATCACAAATTGGTGGGAAAACACTTCAATTGTTGCTGTATGACCTATGCAGCCATGGCAGCAGTTAGGAAGGAAGGTGTCCAATTTAGAGCTCAAAGATGGGGTGTAGAGGAGTACAAAATATTCATTGGATTACTTGTAAAGCACCACAGCTGTAGGCTTTTGCAGGGGGACTATACTAGGTCTCAGTAGGCTGTTTCCAGTGTGACTAGCATTCCATGCACTGGAGAATAATGCAAGCACCATTCCAATGACCTGAAAAGGCACAAGCAGGTACAACTCAGCCAGTGGCTGGATAATTTTAGGACTGCTGACATCCCACAGTTCTGTAAGTGACATCCCACAGTTCTGTAACATGTGAAACAGATGCACTACCACAATTGTAAGACCCTCATTAGTTAACTATGACCACAAATCAGTCACCTTTGAGCTGACACTTAACACCAGAATTCACAAAGGGTGAAATCAGACTAAAAAAGTTCACCAAGGCAAACTGTACCCTCCTAGGTGAAGGTATAAATGCATTTTCAGCCCCACCCCTAGCTGGAAGTGGTAACTACACAGAAGCTTATACTAAAGCCCTGTACAATCACTTGCATAAGTGTATAGACTTGGCTGTACCAGAAAGACTCAAAGCAAGAGCCACAAGTAAAAACAAGCTGCCATGGTGGACATCCAGCATTAACAAAATACGGTATACAATAAATGCAAACTGTTGCTGTCCATGAAAATGAAGGCAAGACCCCAACAATGGAAAAGCACCCTCCTCAGCATTAACAGGCATATAAGACAACTTACCAAATCCTCTAGGGGCCTCTTTGAGAAAAACTTAGCTAGCACAGCCAAGGATAACCATAAGGCCTTTTACAGCTACAAATGCAGACTAAAAGGTAAGACCCAGGCATGTGCAGAACTAGTGACCAACTATATCACACACACTTACCCTACTGAGATAGCAAACTTCCTAGTGGATAGGTTTGGTGAAAATTTCCCTCCCCTATCCCCCCCCCCCATCAAATCTATCACAAGCCTCGCCCCAAACTCCCTCCCCCACCCTACAAATCTGAAGAATGAGTCATCAAAGCCTTGTCCAAGACAAAAAAACACAGCCCCTATGGGACCAGACTATCTTCTAAACAGGCTAAAACATGAACTAGCATCACCATTAAGTACCTTTTTCAATTATAGTCTAACCACTGGCTTTGTTCCTGTGGAATGGAGAACAGCAACAGTTATTCCCCTTCACAAAGGTGGCCTACCAACACACCCTGGGAATTACAGACCCATACGTTTGATCAGCCTCATCTGTAACGCCATGGAACGTATCATTATGGATCTCATAAATAAAGATATAGGCAACCTCCAAACCCTGGATCCTACCCAATTTGGCTTTGTCAAGGCAGATCTTGTGGATTTTTTCAAAAATGTGACCAGGGCCATTGATGAGGGCAAATCTGTGCACACATCATACCTCAACTTGACAATGGCTTTCAACACAATCCCACACTCAGGCATTACTGATAAACTTAGCAAACTGAATGTAAACCCCTTTACTGTAAGATGGGCTGCTAACTAGCTCACAAACTAGACACATACTATCAAGGTGGGTGACTCCACATCAGCTAGCAGACCTGTTACCAGCGGAGTGCCACAGGGGTCAGTGATGGGCCCCCTGCTGTTTGGTATATACTTTTCAGAAGTTCAGGTCAAAACTATGGGGTTGTGGCTGACCACGTTTGCAGATGACTGCAAACTGGGTGCAATTATTGAATCCCCAAATGATGTCAGTATACTCCAGAAGGGGCTTAGACAGACCAATGACTGGTCTCTTAGTCACGGTCTCAAACTGAATGCAAAGAAATGATGCAACATCATTCCCTTTGGCACAAACAATGTCCCTTCACACTATCAAATCAACAGCAATACCCTAAGTACCTACAAAGTGGTAAGGGACTTGGGGTCACAAGTTGGCTGCGACCTTAAGTTTGACCACCATGTGTCTACTGTAGTAAGGAAGGCTTTCTAATTAGCACACTTGATTAGTACAAGCATCGCCTTGAGAGCAAAAGAGATTATAACCCTCTCTCTATACTTGGCAGTAATCCAGGCCATAATTGAGTCTACCCACCCCACATTTGGCATGTACCGCATAAAGCACCTGCAGCAATTGGAGACTTCAGAAATGATCAAGGGACTCCAGCACATGCAATATACAGACTGACTAAAGTCCCTGTCACTTTATTCTGTATCATATAGACTTCTTAGGGGAGATGTATGCCTAGCTTACAGAGCAATCTCAGACCCAAACCTAATGAATTTGCTGCATATCCCTAAATCAAACAGAACTAGGGCCACCTGTTCCAGGGACTTAAATATGGCCTGCAACTTAAGTAGGATATGCTAGAGGAACATATTTATCTCCCAGCAGCTGCCACATCTTTGGAATAAGCTACCTATTCATATGAAACAGAGCACCTCCATGACACTGTTCACAAGGAAGCTGGATGAGTGGATGGGGAACTGCAAATTCTTACCAGGAATAGTGCCTATAACCCTCTTGGACATGGGCAGTCAATACAAAATGCAGTCTTGGGCATTAATTAACATTTCTATGGCATTACATTGGGATGAAACAGATAGGCTTGAAATGACCTCTGGATTGATAGCCTAGTAATTTTCTATGATCTTAAGTATACAGATAAAAATACTTTAAATGATATACAAAGCTGGAGCTAGTCAAGACTGGTATGCATAATGCTCTTCTGTTTTTCTCTCCTCTTTATCTAACAGCTGCCCAGGAGATTTCAGTGAACAGGGAAGTCCATGCTGAACATTTATGAACATTTAGAAAGACTGAGAGAAGTAAGGGGTATGTATGCAGCATAAATTAATTATCATTTTATTAAAATTATTGATCTTCTCTACATTGGCAGCAAATTAAGCTTGCATATCTTACTGTAAAATGAAGCATGCATGCTTCATTCTGTAGCTCTAGATAATTGTAGGAATCAATTGGAATAGTGTATTCAGATGTTGTGGGTTCAAATCCCACAGGTAACAAATACATAGTAAAATAATTAAAAATATTAAATATTAATTTCAACAAACTTGGCATAAATGTCATGTTGTTAAGTTAATCTATATTATTTTTAAAAGCATATGTGCAATATATGCATATTGCAAGGATTACATGGAACAATTCAGAGCCCTATTTTGTAGTTTTTAAGAAGTACAGATGACACAAAAGTAAAAACTATATTTCTATTGTAGTAATTTATTACATGTGGCATATGATGGTTTTAATTAAATATTTATTTTTTTCTTACCCAACCCTTTATCTCTCTTTTTTTATTGTTATATGTGTGACCACAACATTCTAATGTCATAATTTTCTCACAACTGACAAAATGTTTTCTGACACGATGAGGTAGGCCAACCAGTGTGGCTCAGCCTGTCACCCCTCCAATGTCTGCCACACCAATGCCAAGCACATCTGGGGCACAACCTGGCAGTACTGCCTCTGCAGCCTCTGCACTACCTGGGCCCTCAACATCCGTTAGCATTTCTACAGCAGCTGGTGCAAAGGTACCCTCTGGGAGTATTGGTGGAGCTGACGATGTTGTCACAGCCAGGATCTTCCAGGCATGGTGTGTGATGTCATAGAATGTACCATTAGTGCACTCATCAGCTGTATGGAAAAGATGTTCATTGAAACAATGAGAAAACAAAAACATCAAACACTGTAACAGGAAGCTGAGGAAGGGGACAGTGATGACAGATCTGAGGGTGAGGACTAGATTCTCATTGTCTTGATGGGTATAGGCCTTCATTGTCCCCTCCCTATCCCCAAGGATATTGTCCCCCAACCTTTTGTGTCCCTTACCATCTCTGTCTCTGTTTTGTATGTCCTGTTTGTCTGCACCCACTTCCTCATCTACCTTACTTACCTGACCCTAATATACCTACATCCCTTACCCAACATTCCTCTCTTACTGAAATAAAATAAAAAAACTGGACACCTGTCCTACAAAAAGAATTGTGCCAGTGCTTTCCACTTCACACGTGTCTTCTCGACATGCTTGATTCAGTCCAACTGACTATAAAACATGATTGCATTGCTGTCAGCCATCTGTGTTGTAGTAGCAGTCCAAATTCATCCAATTTTATATACATCTTCAGATTACACTGTTGAAGAAGTGGATAATTATGTTTCTTTTCTAATTCCCTCCTGCACATTCTTATATTGTTTCCCCTTTGTTCTTCCCCCTGCTTGCTCCCATTTCACCAGTTTCCTATCTACCCCATTTTCACACCTTTGATCTGGTGAAAAAATAGAATCACGCACCACATGGCAGAAATGCCCCCAGTAAAGCTCTTCACTTTTTGTCCTCTGCATTTGATCAGAGATTGGCATCACACACCAGTGAGACGCAATGATGAATGGCTCTTCATGTCCTATGGCATAGAGCAGTTACCTCCGTGCAATGCTGCTTAAACTCACTGCACTAAATAAACACACAACTGAAGCAGAGTAAAGGCAGTAATATAAAATATTTATTCTAACATTTATTTAGACTGCTGAATGTATAACAATGCAAATCCTTATGTGGACTGTTGACATAAATCAACTGACTAATGTTCATTTTTATACAGTACTTCACTGTAGTCATTGCCCCTCACATTTGCAAAAATTATCACATTTACTTATGTAATGCCATCCTGAAAACATGTCTAAAAATTAGGTTGGTCTGGATTAGAACTCAGTATCATTTGTCCTCAAAATATGTACTCCCTGCTCTTATACCTGCTGCCACTGTCTAAAGTACTGACTATCGTGCCTCACCACTTGGCATGTTTGTGTGGAGGAAGGTGAACCAATAGAATTATTACTATTTTCCATTTAAGCAGAGTCCCACATTTGCTTGTCCCTTAACTCTGCTCAAACGGGAAAGGCAATCCTTCTTCTTCTTCTTCTTCTTCTTTCAACATTTCTCGGTTAGGGGTCACCACAGCGGATCACCTGTTGGCTCATGATTGGCAGAGGAGTTTTATGGTGTCGAGTTGCCAGCCCAGCGCCCAACTTTCCACAGAAGGCACACACACATACAAACACACACACACACACACACACACACACACACACACACACACACACACACACACACACACACACACTCATGCCTATGGCCAATTTAGAGTGTCCAATCCACCTACAGCATGTCTTTGAGATGTGGGAGAAAACCGGAGCATCCAGAAGAAACCCACACAACCACAGGGAGGACATGCAGACTCCACACAGAAGGCACCCCAGCCAAGGATCGAACCAGAGAACATCTTGCTGTAAGGCAGTAATGCTACCCACTGCACCACCACTGCCACCCTCCATACTACTTAATCTTACTGTCGGCAATTGAGTCCCATACAGAACAAATATTTTGACAGTTGTACATGCTTACACAGCCATTTCATACAGGCCTCCCAACATCTTCTTACAAGCATACACTGCTGATGTCTTCAGCTATAAAGAGTTGTCTGACACCATGAAAACTGGACTTGTGCTGTGGCGCTTGTATTAAGTACTGTGTTCTGTAGATAGGTAGAGAATCTAGTCTCAGTGAGGTCAACTGGTGTGTGCTTGAGTTCAGTTAGTTCATATTCTTGAGACCATTTTAGAACAACATGTTGGAAACTTCTACTACCATCTTCTTCTCACTAGACACTGCTGATTTCATCAGCTATAAAGTGTTGTCTGACAATATGAAAACCAGACTTGTGCAGTGGTGATTGTATTAAGTATTGTGTTCTGTAGATATGTAGGGGTTCTACACTCATTGTAATCAACTGGTGTGTGTGTGTGTGTGTGTGTGTGTGTGTGTGTGTGTGTGTGTGTGTGTGTGTGTTCAGTTACTTCACATTCTGGAGACCATTTTACAACAGCATGTGAAACACTCTTACAACCATCTTCTTCTCACCAGACACTGCTGATTTCATCAGCTATAAAGTGTTGTTTGACACTATAAAAGTCAGACTTGTGCTGTGGCATTTGTGTTTAAGTACTGTTTTCTGTAGACAGTTTTTTTTTCAAACAACTTTATTAAATTATCACTTGTGACATAGGCAAATTTACATTCATATAAAAGTAATCAAACTATATTAATATAACAAACATTATAATTCACGTATATTGCTATATGTCATATAACCTAAGAAACATTACATAAATTATTCAATTCCTACCTTTTTTAAACAAGAAATATCTTTATTGAACCATCACTTACTACATAGGCAATCATACAATTATATAAATGAAAACAAACCACACTGGCACAATCCTAGTTGCAGGCATTTTACATCACAAACCATACTGACACACTTCCAGCTGCAGACATTATACATCACTTATAATCTACCCAGTCTTTTTCAGTCAAACATTACATAGCTCATTTAACTCCTGCCAACTTTTAAACCTCATTCCTCCCTTGTATGTATTGTTCCTACAGTTCCCATTTTTTCCTATGTAGGTTGCTCCTGAAGTTAGTTAAGGGTTCTAGTCTCACTGGAGTCAACTGGTGTGTCTTCAGTCAACAGTCAGTATGGTGAGAATTTTAGAACAGCATATGAGTCCAGAACTATGTCAGACACTTCTCCGCACATCTTCTTGTAACATACACTGATGATGTCATGCTCTACAAAGTGTACTTTGACAATATTTAAGTTAAACTTATGATGTGGCAGTAACATTAAGTAGTGTGTTCTCCAGTTTCTATAACTAGATATTTAGAGGTTCTTCTCTAACAGTAAACAACTTGATTGTGTATGCATTCAAATAATATTTTTGAGACAACTTAACACCAAGATGTAACTTCACATCCATGCCAGAAACTCCTCCAAATATCTTCTCAGCATACAGTGATGCTTTCATACTCTATGAAGTGCAATGTGATAGTATTAAAGTCAAACATACATGGTGGTGCTACTGTTACATTGTATGGAATCCAGCTTCTATACCTATGCAGGTGTAATGCTCAAATCAGACCCAATCTACTGCTGTGTGTATGTGTGTTTGGCGGTACATTATAGTCATTGTATGATCTTTTGAATCTCTTTTTATCTATTCATTTCACATTTGTTAACCAGGTTGGTCCAACTAAGCATAAGCCAATTTTCAGTGGAGACCTGAGGAGAAAAGCTCCAAGAAAAATAATAACAATTTTACAGTAATAAGTTTCACAACAAAGTAACAAAGACAGTTTCACAGTATACATACATAGTAAGATAGCACAGTTTTGTAATAAGTATGAAAAAAGAAGAAGAAACAATGATAAACAAGTAATTATAATGTTATAAACATGATACATTCATACAGGTTATATAGTTTAATAGCATTACCTAAACAGAGCACAGCCAGAAAACTTACTGCTAAAAAAAGTGGGAGAGACAGATGATAGAATCAGGAGAAACCTTAACATAGCCCTATGCATCCACCATCCCCTTTTTCCGTCTGGCCATATGACATCCTTCCTGCAGAGGAGTGGAGGATGTTCTTATCTCAAAGATGCATACATACATCATGAAGCAGAGTCCTTCCATGGGCCTCTGCAAGCCATCCCCAGACCACTGGATGTATGATTGCTAATTCTGTCATGGGGTAGTGCACATGTCAGATATGGGCAGAGCTAGTATGTAATACAATTAAATAAACACATATGCACAACAGCCTTACTCTCTTCCATTATATAGATATATGGAGTTTGGCTTAAATGGTATAATAATGGCCAGGATGTTATATGATGTTGGCCATAAGCTTAGTAATATCTTATGACCCTATGAATATTTCACTTGTAAATGTTGCTGTCATCAGCATGTACTGTGTGAGGTGTGGATGTATGGTAGGCCTACACAATGGTATTATAATCTGTGATGTCAGGTAATATACTGATGGCCACTCTGTCATTTGATTACATGTTCCTTGTATAGCAGCTGTAGTAATATGTCTTCTGAGAACTGACATGAAATGATATGATGTATATTGTTGGCTTAGTAAGGCATCTGTTTTTGTAGCGGAGCAGCTCAACATTCTACATAGTTCTCATTTAACCCTCACAGTGACACTTGCAGTATGGTACATGCATGCATGTGTATACCTACCATCATTAAATGCTCTGTGGCATACATCAATATAAATTCATACTGATCACATAGGTAAATAAGCCTTGTTTCATCCACATGTTGTAATGCTGTGATATACACAAAAGTATCACAAGTTTTGATTCCATTGCAACCTTGTGGAATTCATCATATGTGCAACTGTGTTGCTATTCCCAAGGATTATTGAGGTGGTCACCAGCACCATTGTGCTACTATCAGCATTTCTGTCAGCAACTGTTTTGCATGCACTACAACCAACTCATTTTTTATGTGTCCATGTATGGTATCAGGCTGCTCAAACACAGCTTTCCAATGAAAAACATATAGGCATATGTTGTGCAATTGATGTAATTATGTGACATTGGCAGAGCTGTATGACTGTATGAACAGTACCAATGTGAGGCATGTGATGCATAACCAAGGTTGTGTTTGGACTTGTTGTCACAAATCATTCATTTAAATACATGTGAAATGTTAAGGGGAGTATACTGTACAACTAAGCTCAGAGTTGTTTGTGGATGCCACCAGCCATACTTAACCAGAGAAAAAAAGACAAGCTGCTAGCTGAAAGTTTATCTCAAACAATGCCTTCCTGTCCCCACTAACCATCAACCAGAGTATACATGCAAACATTACTCAGTTTATTTTCTCAGGAGAGCATTTCATCTGTGCACTCTCTAAGGCTAAAAACACAGAATCAATGGGCCCTGACAACATCCCAGGTTGCCTATAGCATGACCTAAAACCTGACGTAGCAGACACAGTTGGATCCCTACGTAAATACAGCCTCCAGATAGCCTATGTTCAGGCAGCAACAGTCATCCATCTGAACAAGGGGGCCCATCACCTGATGCAGGGAATGATAACCCATAATCCTGACTCTCCTCATCTATGAGGCAGATCAAAGCCTCATCATAGACCTTATCAAAAAGGACACAATTAATCTCCCAACTGTGTATCCAACCCATTTTTGGTTTGTTAAGGCCACATCATGTCTGTTAAATCTTCAAGACGGTCATGAAGGGAATGCATGAGGAAAAGACGATCATTTATTTATTTTATTATTTATGTATCTGACATTTGTTTACCGGGAAAGTCAAACTGGGTGGATGCCATTTTCAATGAAGACCCGAGGAAAAAAGCTCCAGAGACAGTTAGCATATTACATTAGCTTACTACAGAGCAACAATGAACATTTTCATATGCAAGAAAGAATATACAATAATGGATAGCACATTATGTTTACATATATTAGATGAAACATACTTGCACATTAATTACAGACATTAGATAGTACTAAGGAGACTATATACATGAGACACGTGGTCTTTACAATTATAGGATTCAGATCAGTATGATTCTGCTTGATAGTTAAATCACTTTTGTTTATTATACTGTACTTGGTATGAGCTGTGGTGGTGGTGCTGCAGTAGTGTTGTCGCCTCACAGTATGACGTTGTCCTGTTCGATTCTCAGCTAAAGCGTCTTCTGTGTGGAGACATGCGTGAATGGGCGTACCTTCGTTGAAGGTTGTATGTCAGGGCTGGCAACTTGGTATGTAAAAATCTACTGCCAATCATTAGCGGACCGGAGTTCCGCTGTGGCGACCCCTAACCGGGAAAAGCCGAAAGATACAACATACTGTACTTAGTATACATACAGCATCTTATAGTACAGGGTTGGGAGAGGAAAGGAGTTACAGGAGACAAACATATGTGTTTATTAGTAAAGTGTGGGGTATGGACAGGGAAGAAGCAAAAGGGAGAAAGAAAAGTTAGGGGACTGTGTAGTGATAATAGTAGTGTAAGGTACAGAGAGGCAAGAAATTATCAATTGTATAAAATATAATAGTAAGATGATGGTAATGCTGTTACAGTTACAAATTAAGGAGCTATTTGATTAACCTAGTGTAGAACATGAGTACAGCCATGTATTTTTTTGAATAGTTTTTAAGAGAGTGTGTGAAAGATTTGAGGGATGTGTCAGTGCTTATACACGTATGTGGGCATAGTCTTCCATATTTCAGCTATGGAGTGAGAATACAGAGAATACCCTGCTGATTTAGTTGGTTTATGAACATTGAGTTGAACTTGGTTACTTGATCACAAGTTCATTTAGGGGACTGTTTTTGTAGTATAGAATTTAAAGCTGGGCAGATGGCTGGGTAATGAATGATTTTATATGTGGTGATTAGCTGAATATATTTTAGGTAGTTGGGTAGTTCTAGCCATTTAAGTGCTTTCAATGCAGTGCAGTGGTGGGTATGGCAGTGAGAATTTAATGCAAATCTGGTTATTTTATTATAATATCATTCAAGTTTTAGCTAAGTGAGATTTGAAAATTAGTGAAGATGGGGGCTTCATGAAGAAGAGATGGCAGAAGATAACTATTTGCAAGGGGGTATCTGGATGTGGAAGTGAGGAAGTTTCTAGCTCTGTAGAGTAAGCATAGTTTTTGGTCTTTTTTTGATGGCATTTTGTACATGTAAATCAAATTTAAGGTTGTTGTCTATGATCATGCCTAATAGTTTTGTATTGGTTACCACTTCCATAGTGGTATTATTGAGGGAGTATATTTTAAAGTTGTGTTTTTCATGAGACAGAGATTTAGGACAGAAAAGTAAAAGTTTGGTTTTCTTTGGGTTAAGCAGGAGTTGGGAGTTTTGTTTTCAGTGGCAGTGAGATATTCTTGTGTAATTTGGTTGAGGTGTGTATGGTTGTTGATAAGTGCTGAGTCATCAGCATACTGTATGAGAGAAGCATGCTGTGTGCAGTTGTGAAGAGAATTTGTAAGGATATTAAAGAGGGAGGACCAAGGACTGATCCTTTTGGGATGCCATTTTTGACAGGGAGAAAAGGAAACAGAATTGATTGGCATCTATAAGTAAGATAACTCTTGAAACAGTTTAGCGTGTTTGGTGCTAGACCTAAGGCTGACATTTGCTAGTAGTTTAGTATGGCTGACCATATCAAAGGTCTTTTATAGGTCTAGGAATACGGCATAACATGATGTGGCTAAGGAATTTGACACAAATGCACACTCAGGTATTACAGGGGAAACTGTCTCAAGTGGGCATAAACACCTACATCACCAAGTAATTAGAAAAATGGATCACAGAGAGGAGACAATGTTGAAGTGTGCACAAAGTCACCTCTAGGTAGAGTCCAGTGACCAGATCTGTACCTCAGGGTTCAGTACTAGCCCCTTTCCTGTTCAGTATCTGTCTCAGAAATCAAGACAAACTTAGACATCCTTTGTCTAACCAGCTTTCTGGATGACTACAAATTGTGGACAATCCTTGAATCCAAGAACGCTATTGCTGCACTGCAGAAAGTATTAACACACACAAATGATTGCTGCCAGAGCCATGGAGACACACTAGATGAGCAAATAGCATGATTAGTTCCTTTTTGAAAGCAAACACACAAGCGAATTACACCATAGACAGCACATCCTTATGGGCAGACCAAGTGGCATGTGACCTGTGTACTCTGGTAGATAGTAAGCGGAACTTCCAAAAGCATGTGCCCACAGTGGTGACAAATCCCTTGTATGTAGCACAGTTCCTGAGTATGGGCAGGCCATCCACATCAAAGTACATTATAGTCCTATTGTTTTCAGCCCTCATCACACCAATAATTGAGTACAATGTACACTTTTGCATGTACCTCACCACACATCTTCCAGGGATCATTTACTCAAGTCTATCACTTTCACCACCGTGTGCTTCCTTGCATCTTTTTGTTCATACATAAGTGTTCTTTGTGATGTATAACCATTAAGGCTTAACAGTGCAGACTTCCCTTCAAGGTGTTATACAAGATGCATGTGTGATATGTCTTCTGGTGATGTACCCAGTAAATACACAGCTCAATGACAACATTGATGGCATGGGTTATATTTTTGCAAGTGTGGGTTGTGGCATATATATGCCATGCAAACCTTTCAACTAGCCAGAATTGCTTGCAATTTAAACTACAGGTGTAACAGTGTTCCTCTTCATACCTACAAAGTGGTGATTTTTGAAGATGATGTGCTTGATTTCCCTAATAGGTCACTGACACATCATTACAGCTGTACAAGTCTGCTCCATACCTCTCAAGTATCCAGATTTTTGCTGAATGTCCATATTTTGCTTCATATTTTTGGTTTAGTCCTCATAAAATTTGTGGTTTTCAGAAATCACTGAGGCCTGAAGTTCCTAAATAATACTTAATAATGGTAGACATTTGAATTTCAAGCCACAAACGAAAAAACTGTTAAACCAAAAGAGCGTAACAACGAACAAGAACACTATAAGAGACTACTTCGTAAAATAAACAGACGTTTAATGACTCCAAATTAATGTTAGCGCTTTCGGCTAAATCGAATATTTAGCCTTCCTCAGACAAACAGCAGAACAGGAAATAACATTTCTTAAAATACATGTATAGAACCAATTGAAATAAAGTGCATTTAGTAATTAAATGTAACTAAGGTTACCTTAAAGTAGTGTAATCCATTGCAAACATAAACCTTAAATAAAGGTAAAGATATAGTGCCTCTATAGGTGTTGCAACGGAACAGCAAGTGATACTTTGTTGCAAGTAACTCCATTCATCAAAATATTTACACAGATGTTAAACTCTATACTTGCTAGATTATTTAATCATACAACTTGCTTCATACTTATGTGATATGTTAAAAATATTATAAAAACAGTGAATAAAAAATATTTGTGTATATTTTGAATTAATTATTACAAAAAATATTTCCACATTTTGGAACATTATTTCCACATTTAAAAAATCTATTTCATATCTAAATATGAGAAACCTCCCCTGTATGTGTTATCTATTATACGATAACCATTTTAATACACATTTTATTGATAGATTGTCATTGATGCCAGGTAATAAATGTGCTCTAGTTCGTACCTGCCACATCAATTCATCTATCTCTAACCTAAATAGACCTAACACCTATCATTCCCTAACAGAATGCATTAATGTAAAATTGTATTATTCTATGACTACTGTATAGGAATTCCACGGGCAAAATTAATTAGTATTTTTAATTTTTAAATGTGGAAATAATGTTCCAAAATGTGGAAATATTTTTTGTAATAATTAATTCAAAATATACACAAATATTTTTTATTCACTGTTTTTATAATATTTTTAACATATCACATAAGTATGAAGCAAGTTGTATGATTAAATAATCTAGCAAGTATAGAGTTTAACATCTGTGTAAATATTTTGATGAATGGAGTTACTTGCAACAAAGTATCACTTGCTGTTCCGTTGCAACGCCTATAGAGGCACTATATCTTTACCTTTATTTAAGGTTTATGTTTGCAATGGATTACACTACTTTAAGGTAACCTTAGTTACATTTAATTACTAAATGCACTTTATTTCAATTGGTTCTATACATGTATTTTAAGAAATGTTATTTCCTGTTCTGCTGTTTGTCTGAGGAAGACATTTGAATTTCAACTTCATATCCTTCAGAAAGTACATAATAATGGAAAACCTGTTATTCTAACAACATTCTACAATTATAAGAGCAATATTTAAAATCTGTCCCTATTTTTGGGCCTTTGTCTCTCCATTATTTCTGTCTTTGTCCAGATTTCTTGCGCTGAGAGGTTGAGAGGTATGGTGTGCTCATGTAGAACATGTATAATAACTCAAAATCACATATTTTATGACAATGACACAGGTTAATGGTGACATTATTGTGATACTGTCCATGACTGTACGTGATTCTGTCTGTTTTCCATGAGCCTTTTGCTATGTGTCTCAATTGGTTGAGACCTGTGCTGACATTACATTCATATTCAAGCAACTCATTTTGCACATATTCACAATATGCACACAGGGCTGGCCTTAGCTGAAATGACGCCCTAGGCCAAGTAGTGCTCCGGCACAAGGGTGTAGCCAGGCATACTCTTTGTACACTACTGAGTACATTTTTTCTGAGCATCTTATCAACATGACTTTGTTCAAGTCATATTATGTCTACAACTGTCTAAATGAATGCCTCTAATAATGGATGCAATACTGCTAAGCTAAAAACAATAATTTAGGAGTAACAGCTGAAAAGTTGGAGGGCAGAATTTTTGAGAGATGCGCTCATTTGTAAGTGACAGGTGTCCAAGGGGTAACACTAAGTGCTTCTGAGTACAAAAGGGAATTTGCTTGCTACACCCGAGTCCAGCACCCTTTATGCCCCACCCACACCATACTCATGAAACACCCCTGTTTGAGGCACACCAACAGATAGTTCACTCCCCATGAAAGCCACTCCAGTTATTTCCTTCAATTATTTAAATGCATGAAAATCAGTAAAACACTTTGTCATACTATAGGAAGAAAATATACCTTGCAATGTAGTTAAACTATCATACTATTTTTCCATTAGCATGCATTTTCTGATAGATATGAAATCTTGAAATTCACACAGTAGCTGATGACCACAGAACATTTTGCCAGATGATATCTGATAGAAAATGCAAGCCAAAATTAGAGCCCAGGGACACTTGAACACACAGTGATTTCATGCAAATACAACAAATTGCTTAGAGAAACTGACACTTACAAAGAGATCCTCTTCAATGATCTTACTAAAGTTATTTTCTCTGTACATCAAGAATTATATGACTTTTTAATGTGCAGGCAGATAGATCAAGATCTATACCAATATTTTATGATAGAGCAACCGAAGATTCCCTATATAAAAGGGTTGCCGAAGGTACATAAAGGGATAATCCCACCACCACTACGACCTATAGTAGTAGGCGAAGGGTGGGTTACTGAAACAATGTCAGTTTTCGTCGAACAGAAGCTTAGACCCATCATTAATAAAATTAATTCGATCTTGAAGGATACATACCAATTACTAGAGGTTTTAGCCAGTTTTAAAGAGGACATCTCTAAAAACACCATTCTCATTACTATGGATATGAGAAACCTCTTTACATCTATCCCTAATGGGTACGGTTCAGAAGCCATTAGACATATTCTGCACAACACTGATAGTTATAGTAATGATGAAAAAATGTTACTGAACGCTGTTTTAGACCTTGTATTGAATAACAATGTTTTTATGTATGACAAGAAGTTATATTTGCAACAATGGGGAGTGGCCATGGGCACTCCCTGCGCAAACACCTATGCAAATCTTGTTGTCTACTACTGGGAATGTATGCACCTATTTAAACATGCTTATTTTGATAAAATGTTACTGTATAAAAGATTTGTAGATGACATCATAATCTTTTGGGATGGTACCCTACAAGAGTTTTTAGACTTGGTGGAAGATTTAGAAACCACAACATCCTTTTTTAGATTTACCTTTGAACATTCTATGACTGAAATTAATTTTTTGGATGTTACCATCACTAAAGATGAATATGGAAAATTGAGTCATACTATGTATAGGAAACCGTGCTGGAAGAACACATTATTAGAATTTACCAGCATGCATCCAAGACATATATTCCAGAACATTGTTAAAAGTCAATACATGAGAGTCAATAAATTATGTAATAAACAGGATGATAAAACAGAACAACTAGTGAAACTAGAAGATATGTTCATAGAAAGGAACTATGATAAACGATTGATTCAGCGAGTGAAATTATTAACTGAAAGTATCCCCATCCCCTCTACATCTAGGAAGGGATCCCAGAAGACTTATAATGCACCTAAGTCACACAAGGAAGCTATACCCTTTCAAACTAGGTACACCAGTGACAATAGTAATATTATCAATATTATTCGTAAAAATTGGGGTATATTACTCACTAATGATGAGGTGAAGGACATTATAGGTATTAAACCTAACTTTCTATACACTAACAGCAAGAACCTCAAAAGACTGCTATGTATAGAAAAATTAGAACAAGAGACATGCAGGACTATTGCTAAGATACAGAAAAACATAGAAGGAGAATCATCTCACTTGATTGAGACAGGCACCTTTCCATGTAACAGATGCAGCATGTGCATCTACATCTCAGAAAATATAGAATTTACGCATCCCAGGTTAAATATTAAATTTAAACCAAGATTTAGATCAACCTGTACCAGCTCAAACTTGATATATTTAGCCAACTGTTTGGACTGTGATGCGTTCTATATTGGGATGACTACAAGATCCTTGAAGGAACGCATCTACAACCATACCTATGACATTAGAAAGAAAGACCCGAAAAGTGCTCTAACTAAACATATTTTGAATAATCCAGAGCACAGTTTTAGGTTTAGAACACTGCAACTGGTACATCCCAATGACAGGAAAGGTGATGTTTTTAATGAACTGGAAAGTATAGAGTTACAATGGATTCTAAAGTTTAAAGCACATTATACTCCGGGTCTTAATCAGTATGTCAGCGTTAGATCAGTTCTGAAGAAAAGAAGCCTGAAATAACATATAGTCCCTGTTTCTCATACATAAGCAGTCCTTGGAAACCTTTTGCTAAACATATTATTCGGGTTTCTCCTTTTGAGGCTATCTACATTTAAATTATTTTTAATTTTTTACAGAGAGTTATAAACCCTTATGTCCTATATATACTAAGGATATACATACATTTATATAGACAGCTATCTATAGTATCACAAATATTAATAGCATCTCTAAATAATATTAAGATCATATTCGCATTGCTTATTATATATGTGACATTGATGTTTTTTATTAATTATTAATGATTAAATATGTAATTATTAATTATTTTTATTTCTATTTTTATCTATATGACTAGTCACCTATTTTATTATAATATATTACATTTTATTTATTGATCAATTATACTATATTCATACACTTTGACATGTATTCTTTAAATAATCTGTAATATTTGGTTGTCATATATTTCCTCTTTTCTTTTTTATACATTTTATACATTTATATAATATTTTCAAGATGTTTTTATTCTGCATTCGGAATTTTCATACAACTTAAGTTGCACTATCTTACACATCTAGGTTATAGTTCATCTAAAAATTCTTAACTATTGACACTAAATACTTAATTAATTAATAAATAAATATTTAATAATTTATACAAGCAATATCTTATAGAGTTCGTTGTTTTTAGGTAGTTTTATTCTATATGCTTTTTAGCTAATATATCTCTTTACTACAAACAGATATTATTTATAGTATGTCCCATAGTTTCTTCTATTAGTGTTTTTTATAATCTGTGTTCTATAAGGCTCTATGCCAAGTCGGAGGAGCATCAGCTTCATTGTACACTCATAATCAGACCCTTGGCTCCAAACTAGTTTTAGAAACCATGATTTCTTTAACAGTTTTGGTCTAGTGAGCTTTATGTTTTTTGAGTCGGGTTACTGTTGTCTTCCAGTAGTGTTATAAGCTTTCAACAGCGTTAAGTGATTCTAAGATGACATTTCATTTTTCTGTTTATCTAGCTAATAATAGCTATTGTTTAGTGAAACATTTATGAACAGAGCATTTAGAGAGCTGTCTGGTATTTATTGCACATGAATTGTCATTTTATTATTGATTTTCTCTACTACACACACGCACTTTATCAGACGCATTGTTTTTCTATGGTTGTTTTTAGTAGTGGATCAAATTCTGTATAATTCTTGTGTTTAGTTTTTACCAATATGAGATATATATAACCTCTTACCATTGTATTGTGTTTTTAAAATAGCTTAGCATATCTTAGTGTGTCTAGTTTTAAGCATAATGCTGCTGTTTGCAGCAACAGGAAATGTTTTAGCGGTCTCATTGAGTAAGCAGCTATCACTTGAGACAATCAACTCTATATCTTGATTAATTAATTAAGATACTAATTACTTAATGGACAATTAGAAGCACTATATAAGGTTTGCTCTATTTTATATGAATTAGATCTGAAGAAGCGTACAGTGTGTGCGAAAGCTCATCTTCCTTGTTCTTTGTACCAATAAAGACGAATTTTGTTGCTGCATCATCGTGGTGTTCCTCATCCTTGTTTTTTCAATACCTACAAAGTGGTGATTTTTGAAGATGATGTGCTTGATTTCCCTAATAGGTCACTGACACATCATTACAGCTGTACAAGTCTGCTCCATACCTCTCAAGTATCCAGATTTTTGCTGAATGTCCATATTTTTGCTTCATATTTTTGGTTTAGTCCTCATAAAATTTGTGGTTTTCAGAAATCACTGAGGCCTGAAGTTCCTAAATAATACTTAATAATGGTAGACATTTGAATTTCAACTTCATATCCTTCAGAAAGTACATAATAATGGAAAACCTGTTATTCTAACAACATTCTACAATTATAAGAGCAATATTTAAAATCTGTCCCTATTTTTGGGCCTTTGTCTCTCCATTATTTCTGTCTTTGTCCAGATTTCTTGCGCTGAGAGGTTGAGAGGTATGGTGTGCTCATGTAGAACATGTATAATAACTCAAAATCACATATTTTATGACAATGACACAGGTTAATGGTGATATTATTGTGATACTGTCCATGACTGTACGTGATTCTGTCTGTTTTCCATGAGCCTTTTGCTATGTGTCTCAATTGGTTGAGACCTGTGCTGACATTACATTCATATTCAAGCAACTCATTTTGCACATATTCACAATATGCACACAGGGCTGGCCTTAGCTGAAATGACGCCCTAGGCCAAGTAGTGCTCCGGCACAAGGGTGTAGCCAGGCATACTCTTTGTACACTACTGAGTACATTTTTTCTGAGCATCTTATCAACATGACTTTGTTCAAATCATATTATGTCTACAACTGTCTAAATGAATGCCTCTAATAATGGATGCAATACTGCTAAGCTAAAAACAATAATTTAGGAGTAACAGCTGAAAAGTTGGAGGGCAGAATTTTTGAGAGATGCGCTCATTTGTAAGTGACAGGTGTCCAAGGGGTAACACTAAGTGCTTCTGAGTACAAAAGGGAATTTGCTTGCTACACCCGAGTCCAGCACCCTTTATGCCCCACCCACACCATACTCATGAAACACCCCTGTTTGAGGCACACCAACAGGTAGTTCACTCCCCATGAAAGCCACTCCAGTTATTTCCTTCAATTATTTAAATGCATGAAAATCAGTAAAACACTTTGTCATACTATAGGAAGAAAATATACCTTGCAATGTAGTTAAACTATCATACTATTTTTCCATTAGCATGCATTTTCTGATAGATATGAAATCTTGAAATTCACACAGTAGCTGATGACCACAGAACATTTTGCCAGATGATATCTGATAGAAAATGCAAGCCAAAATTAGAGCCCAGGGACACTTGAACACACAGTGATTTCATGCAAATACAACAAATTGAAACACAGTCCATAACCCTGTTGTCTTTCACTTTCCTCAAATCCAGCATCAGGGCTGGAAAGAGAAGGCCCTGGGGGAGGGGCACAAGACAGAATCTGAAATACATAATTGTACTAATTACATCTGTGATGCCCCTGCACTGGGCCAGTAATCAAGAAACCTCAATCCTCACCACTGGCAACAGTAAGGGGCATACACAATGGGAGGATAACAAGTATATACACAGTAAAGTACAGTTTCCCTTAAGAGCACACAGAGATCACAGTCAGTTTGGGGCTGGTTTCTCCCTCTTTCTCCAGCTCCCCAATAAGAGTTTCCACTGGCACAGCTATAGGGTTAAGAGCTCAGCTGAGGGGTCAAGCCAAGTCCTTCAGCACCCTCTCTGTCTAACCAGTGCTTCGTGTCCCAGCCCAAGTAGCTCTCTCTCACACACACACACACACACACACACACACACACACACACACACACACACACACACACACACACACACACACACACACACACACACACACACACACACACACACACACACACACACGCACACACACTTTGAGCTTTGATTTCTATACAACTATACAAACGCGCACACACAGACACACACACACACACACACACACACACACACACACACACACACCTAGGGAAGGCTGGCACAGATTTACTATCTATGCCCCCTTCTGCCCAGACTATAAGGTAGTTTCCACTCCCACCAACCCCATCTTATCAGCTACTATAAGGCCCTTACAAAGGGTGTCTAAGCCTACTGTGTAATGTTACTATTAATCCAAATGGTAGTTTTGACCAAGTGCAAGGCTATTTATGAATGGGCTGTAGAGTATCACCAAATACATATGTAAGTACTTCTTCTTTTTCTTCTTTTGGCTTTTCCCGGTTAGGGGTCGCCACAGCGGATCACCTGTCCACTCATGATTGGCAGTGGAGTTTTACGGTGTCAATTGCCAGCCCAGTGCCCAAATATCTCACAAATATTAGCCACAAAGATAGGTTTAAATATATTTAATAATAAATAATAAAAGAACAAGACAATACTCAGTCAATCAACACAGTAACTTCAGAATTCAAAATCACAGGAAATATTTTAAAACAAGATTGCAGGACAGTCTCAAATAAACACAGAAAACATCTAAACTAATCTTTACTATATTCCTATCTATATCTAAGAGAGATACCATGTCATGAATCTTACTTACAGACAAATGCAGATGTGATGATGAGTGGATGTTTCCAGGTCAAAGACAAAATACAAAATGCAGTCTCTTCCTGACAGAGTTCTTAAATCAGTATCAAATATTACTGCTGGGCAAGCTTGGATGATATCACTCTTTGTCACCTGATTCAGTTCCCAGGCTAAACAGAAACTTAACAGAATTTTAACATCTTTGTGTGAGAAATACATATCTCTCAGATCTGCGTAGCTGCTAGGAAGTCATAAAGCAATAAAACACTTTTTTACATTTTAAACATTAGTAACCACTTCTCTCCAAGACAACAGATAAAAACTTATAACTCTAGACATCCTGTCTCCTTGCTGCATTGAAACTAACATTTATAGCACATCGTAAAAAACTTAATTTCAACTTATTTTCTTGACGTTTTGTAAGTTAATCTTCTGTGTTCCAGCAGGGTATGCTGTGGGTACATTCTTGAAACTCAGTATATAACATATAGTTCTGTATAAATCATATTAATATTCATAGATGACATAGAATTATTTATAAAATTCCAGATAGCTGGGCTGGCAGTTTCACAACTTTTTTCATCTTCTTCCTAATCTAGCCTCAAAGGTGTATAGTATAGTCAGAGTGTGGAGTACATGGAGAGTGCGAGGAGTCAATTTGCCTGTGAAGGCAAAGGGCAGGTACTGTTACTCTGTGACTGTTAGGTGCCATGAAGAGTGTATATATATATATATATATATATATATATATATACATGTGGTCTTGTGTCTGTGTGCAACACACCTCTCAAGTTCTATGATTTTAGAAAAGCATTATAATTTTTGGCTTCAGATTTAGGCTTGCTTCTCCTAAATTTACTAATTTTCTTAAAGTTGGCATGGTTAAGGGTACACACATTATTTAACTATGGGCACAAATATTTCTATTCACCTCGTGTAAGGGTCTAGTGCCAAAACAAAAACACAACTGTAGAGTCCTGCACATGCCCACCATCAGCTAGATTTACAGACCTGTGTTCCTTGAAAAAAATGAAGTCAGCAAATATGTTTCTTTCTACTCCAGCTGCACTTTTTTTGTAAACATGTATCTGATGAAGCCAGGAAGTGGGAGTAGGGTGCTGCATACGCAACAGTACAGCAAGTATGGACTCGGAGATAGGGCACTGAGGGGAGCACAAACTTTATAGATGGGACATCTTCAATAGATCAATAAATAAAAATTGCACCCTTTATGAAGCCGGCCTGTACGGTGCCCTAGGTGGTCACGTAGTTCACCTATGCCTATGGCCAGCCGTATATGCACATACTCCTTATTGTATATACCATCCCTGATAAATGTCCTATCCTGTGATCGTGTCATGGTGCCTGTATCACAACCAGTCATGTCCACTGATATGTGACCTTGTCTGACAATCACATAATATACAATAACTGTGTGATGATATGAACACACCCACACAGGAAGTACAAACAGTAATACATACTGTATTATGTACATACGTGATTACTGTTCATGCTACAACTGTCTTATCTTTGGGGTGTACGTACATTGACGTGCCCTTATCTGTTGTACATTACCATGTTTCACTTGTCCTTTTCGCCTTTCTTCATTCCTGACATTCATGTCTGTGGCCCTTTTCAATTCACACACTTCCCCAGACTAGTGTAGTTACAATGTAGTCTCTGTACCCTTGATGATTGCCACCAGTCCTTTATTTCAGTGTGGTAAAAACATGCCTGCACTGTACTTTGCACTGAGTGCACTTTTCTATAATGTGTTAGTACTGCAGTCATTGGCTTAATATTAGCCCTGGCAGTCATTGTGGCTGTTTGTGCAATCTCAAAGAACAATTTTGCCCATAGGTAAACTTGTCTTCATGTCTGAATATGTTTGTCCTGCTTTGCATGGTTTCCTGACTGACAACACTGTTCCTGGCCATGAAGCCTCACTTGCATTCATGTAAGCACATTGCATGGCATGCATATGTGATTAACACTGCTGTTCATTGCACAAAGATGTAAACTCCATGTAAACTATGCGCTAAGCCTGCACAGAGTTTATTGAATCCCCAGGAATGCCTTTTGGATTCTTTCATTTTTTTTTTAATGAGATTGAAATATATAACCAAACCTGCCTATAATATTTAATATTGGGTCATTTCAGTGACTTATTCAGTGAAATTGGAACAGATGTGCAAAAAATATATTTCATAATGCCATAATATCATTTTAAAATCTCTCCCTTCTCCCATCCGCACCACCAGCAGTCATTTTGTTTAAAACCTCACTGCACTCGCACCTTACTTCACAATGGAAATGCTCTTGCTCTCATCCAACCTAATTCTACCACACTTTCTTCCTAACTTTTCAAACTTTGCTGCCTGTCACTACCTCCTAAAGTTTTACATCCCTTGGGACGTATTCGACCAATGACTAAAAAATTACCTCATTGTAATTCCCTAAAAAAAAAACAAAACAACTACTACTTACTGAATTAACCTGATGTAATTTTCCTAATGAAAATCTTTTTTTATTTCTGTATTATGTGACATTTATTTGAATTGTGCATTATGGGTTTGTACTATCCAAAATATGTATTTAACATTTAATTGAAATGTATATTATGGATTTGTGCTCTTTCTGTACTACGTATTTGTATTTCTCTGGAGCTTTTCTCCCCAGGACTCCATTGAAAATGGGCTCCTTGTAGCCCAATGGACTATCCTGGAAAACAAACTGCAAATAAATAAATAATAAATAAATAATAAAATAGTCAAAGAGAGGATTTCAAGTGAAAGATGTTTATCAAACATAATTTCTAAATCTTTCATCGTGTTTGATTCTAAAATCATTTCCTGCTTAGCAGGATATAGGTAAGTATTATTTGCCATCACTAAAGTGCAGATATCTTACATTGTGCAGAATTAAAGAATGCATTGCTGTTATTAGGCCAGTTATATAAGGACTCCAAAAATTTGTAGCACCCCTTCCTGTTTCACATTTCTAACTCTAGCACCAGCTTTGATATCACCAGCTAATTTGCTAGTTCTAATACCATTCATAAGTGAATAAAGAGTACATGAATACACCTAACAGACATGGTTCGAGCACAGAGCCCTGCGGGACACAAAAAAATTGATTATCCTTTCTTCTGATAGCTTATTAAGAACTTAAACTCTACATTTCCTGTTTCCAGCCATTGCTGACAGCCACGTAGTAATATAGTTATTAAGGTTTAATGATCCCATAATCTGAATACTGTTATCATGTGTACCTAAGTCAAACACTATTGAAAGACCCAAACAAACCACATCCATAGGCCCCCCTATGTCAGAGGGGAAGGGTAAGTAGATGTCACTTACTGGGTAAGACTACGGAGACATATTTACTGGGGAAATATAAGGACACATGTATGTAGTGGGGAAGGGAAACAGGAAGTATATACTGCAGGAGGGTAAGCACAACTGAATGTAATGGGAAGGATAAAGAGACACGTATACACACCGGGGGGGGGGGCAAGTATGGACTGTGCAAGGTTAAGGAGACATTTTAGTACTGGGGAAGAGTAAGGGGGCATGTACTGGGAAAGGAAAGGAGACATGTACTTACTGGGGCAAAGTGAGGAGACATATATGAACTGGGGAAGAACAGGAAGGTATTTATATACTAGGGAAAGATAAGGAGACATGTATGTACTGGAGAAAGCTAAGGAGACATAAGTGTACTGGGGAAGGGAAATGAGACATGCATATACCAGGAAAGAATGAGAAGACATGTACATACATACTGGGAAATGATAGGGAGACATATATGTACTGTGAAAGGGAAAGGAGACATATGTATTGTGAAGAATAACGAGATGTGTATGTAGTGGGAAGGATAAGGACACATGTACTTAATGGGAATGCGAAAGGATACGGCTGTACTGAGGAAGGAGACACGTGCACTGGGGAAGGATACAGAGGCATGTATGTACTGGGGAAGAGTAAGGATACATGTATCTACTGGGGAACAGTAAGGGGACATATGCGCTGTGTTAGGATAAAGAGACATATGTGCTGGAGAAAGATAAAGAAATGCATGTGTCAGGAAATGGTAAAGAGACATAAATATACTTGGGAATAGTATGGAGACATGTATGTACTGGAAAAAGTAAGGATATATATATATATATATATATATATATATATATATATATATATATATATATATATAAAATATATGGATTCACTTCAGAAGATCGAGTTCCATATGATCGAGTTCTCAGAAACTTGAAAGTATAAAGTGTTATAGAATAACACACACACACACACACACACACACTTGGGAAGGATAAAGAGACATGTATGCACCAGTACATATGTACAGGGGAAGGGGAAGGAGTCATATATGTAACGGGGAAGGGAAGACATATGTACTAGGGAAAGGTAAGGAGATATGCATATACCGAGGAAGAGTGAGGAGGCATGTGCACACTGGGAAAGAATAAAGAAACATGTACGTACTGGGAAGGGTAAGAAGACAAAATATCTAGAATGCTGGTTGCAGTAACAGTTTCACTTCCCCATACAAATGCACAAGAGCACGGGCCGTAAAAAATAAATACTTTTATTGAAATAAAACGTAGGTTAAGCACTCTCATCTACCCATAGTAGACTTCATCAGAACACTGAATTCATTACTGACCTAGATTAAATAGCAAGCAACTTCCAATCGCATCTAAAAATCAATTAGCCTTATACATATGCATTCACTTCACAAATATTCATACATTTCGTAAATATGCATACCAGATGAAAATTTAAAGAAACATCCTAACTAGGAAACTATGTTAAAATGCTCTAATAAAAATTCTTTAAAAAGAAACATATAAATAATGTTTAAAAACATATCCATAACACTAAACATTCTAACAACACCTTTTTCTATACAACTTATTAAGACAATGAATACAATTAAATAAAATTAAAAAAAAATTATGTTATTATATTTTAGCTTCTAGCAAAGGTTTAATGGTTATATTGTCATTTATACCTGGGGGTGTAATGGCATTATGTAAAATTTGCCATTTCACTTATCTTTCCCCCAACTTTGCTTTTACATTACCCCCCCCCCCCCCCCAGGACTAATCCTAACCTGTTCTAAAATGGCAAATTTAAATGTGTGACAAGTGGCACTTCCTTCAATGTGCCTATATAGGGCATTGTTCAAATATTTTCTCCTAATACAATACAGATGGTGATATATTCTTTTTCTCAAGTGCCTATCGGTCTTCTGTAATCAGTGTCATGCAGTGTTAGAAGACAAAACCTTAACATTAGGTAATGTCAACAGAACAGTAATAAAGTTTAAGAAAGGTAATTGTCAGACCCAACATGTGATTTACTATGCTAAATGTACTAATTGTCCAAGTTTCTATGTGGGCAAGACCGATAGGTGTGTGGCAATGCTATTTTGGTATATGGTGAAGTGAAAAATGAACTACTGTGTATATATTTATATATATATACTGACAGGTGAATTGTTATTGCACTTTATCAAATGCATATACGGACTATTCATATAGAACTACTTTGTCCTTGCCAGTCTAGTCCACTTAGCCAATTAACAAATGTAAGAAGAAAAAGTCCAATAGTACCAAAATCAAGCTTTTTGGCACCCCAAACTCCAAAGAATGGCTATTAGAAGAAGTAATCATGTAAACTACCTACTATTTGGTGGTCCATAGGGTAAAAAATAAACTGTTTAAGCATACTATCAGTGAAATCATAAGATAATTCCTAATGCTCATTCGAAGTACAACGGTGCACAGCGTGAAAAGCAGCAGCAAAATCAAGGAAGACCAAACTAGACCACAACCGCTGATATCTGTCTATAAAGATGTCGCTAACAATCTGAATGAGTAATGTCTCAGTAATGTGTTTATATCTAAATCTAGACTGATATGAGTCAACTAGGTCTTGAGATTGTAAACAAATGCATACCGTCTGAATAACCTTACTATAAAAGTGAGACTGGAGACAGGGCTCCAATTCTCAAGAAGATAGGGGTTCAAAGTAGACTGCATCAGAAAAACATTCTCAGAAAGAACTAAACAATATGTGATGCCAACTTGTCCCAGTGAATTCAACAAGATTTTATAGGCCTAACTGACCAGAATTCAACAGGCAGTACACAGAATGCATACATGAAACTACATTCATAACCTCACAGTAGTCAACATAATCAAATTTAAGGGCGGCCATGGTGGTGCAGCGGTTAGCGTTGCCACCTCACAGCAAGAGGTTCTCTGGTTCGATTCTTGGCTGGGGTGCCTTCTGTGCGGAGTCTGCATGTTCTCCCTGTGATCGTGTGGGTTTCCTCCGGGTGCTCCGGTTTCCTCCCACATCCCAAAGACATGCTATAGGTGGTTTGGACACTCCAAATTGGCCCTAGGTGTGAGTGTGTGTGTGTGTGTGCCTTCTGTGGAAGGTTGGGTGCTGGGCTGGTACCTCAGCACTGTAAAACTCCACTGCCAATCATGAGCGGACAAGTGATCCGCTGTGGCGACCCCTAACTGGGAAGAAGCTAAAAGAAGAAGAAGATGAAGAAAAAGAAGAAAGAGGCAGCAGCACTGGACACACTGCAAAGCACCGTGGGTGTACTATAGAGGAAGGAATGCTTGATCTTACTAACCTCTCCAAAAAAAAAAAAAATTGGACTGTTTACTACAATAAAAATGAAAAAGCTGTGCCAGTGGTGACACAGGTTGTGCTGTGCAGCCTTCTCACCATCTGAAAGAGTACATCCATCTGGATGATTAGATGCAGAAATCCACTGTATGAGTACTATGTCCTTTTATGTGACATTTCTGTTTGGTACTCTGAATAATGGGCATACAACTAAATATGTCTTCAAGCAGGTATGTCCTTCTCAATTGACATTCCAGTCATCATCATCCAGTCTCTACATCATCCTGAGCTCATAGTCAAACCATAGATTATATCATACTGTAAACCTGAGATATACATATATACTGGGACTACAGCATATAGACAGTCAGTAACAGCTGTATTATCAGCCATATCTGATGACTATTGACCCTCAACACTACTTTTACTTAGGAGCTGGGCTAGTATGGACATCAATACGCCACAACTGATTTTCCATAAATTCCTAAATGGACCATATTGGTAGCAAATGATAAAACCAATGGAAGCCCTAGCCTGAAGTAAACCAAGAAATGGTCACTCCTTAACATTATTTCCACCAACATCTCCCTGGTTTCCACATCAAGATGGAACACCAAGTCCAAATAATACTGACATTTATGGATAACAGTGGGAACTACGTGTGTGAAGCAGAACTTCTCAAAAAAAAGATTAGTTGCATGACCAGTTCACAATTCTTAGTTCTGACCTAGGCATTAAAATTATCCATCCAAGGAATTCATGGACTATTTTTGCAGAGATCCCTAAACTCCTCCAAAAATGCTTCCCGGTAACAGGATGGAATGTACACAAAGAACAACTTACAATTCATGTTTCCCAAGAGCATTCTCAAATAACTGTCAGATCAACCATGTGGAGCATATCTGAGGCAATGGTTGACATGTTCCAGACAGAAATAACATTAAAGGACACAGCCCAATCAGAGCTTAAGGGAGGCGTGGCAGGTCCTGCTTAAAGATCAGAGATTACAATGTCTTCCCCTACTTACTCATGTTTGCTCCCTTTAACCATACACCTACTCCTGCCCTTAATCCCTGTCTTACACATTTTCCCTAACAGTACCACTAAATAAGAAACATATACACACACACTTCAAACATAAAGCTATCTAAGCAAACCAAGACATCTGTATTTTCCCCTTGCCCTTATTCTAACTCGAACCCACAAACACTCTCACAGACTCACACACAGATGCATTCACACACAGACATATACACACACATTCACACACCCACACTCATACACAAACACACATGCACTTGATCCCAATGCCAACAGTTTTGCTCAAATGAAGCTTTGGGATTACTATGCACTTCCACTTACATTATATTCAATTATGCACAATTTGGCAAGTCCATCACTCAACAAAAAATGAATATTTGACCAATTCTATCATCTATAAATATTGTGACGTATGATTCATAAAAAAATGTACTGCACCATACCTCTCAAACTGCAGGCATCAAAAATCTGTCAAAGGCTCATGAAAAGTAGGCACAATTGCCCAAAAATCTGGATACCTAACTAGCATGAAATTTGCTTACATAATAGCAAAAACTCTCCCACTTCCAATAAGAATGTGGGATACCACCATTCATAAATACAAATATACAGTTTATAAAACATAAGTGGCAAAAATTATGCAAAAGTTAACCAGAATAATCGTGTTCTATTCAGATTAAGCTCTGATGACTAACTCGTAAAAATGAGCTAGTATAAAAAATAATTACAAAATTGTTACCCCCCCCCGAAGGAAAAAAATCTCTTATCAGGTCAACAGTAATTTAATTAGGAAGGGCTCTTAGAGGCAAACTGTGAAATTTAAGCAAGACCGTTGAAATGATGAAAATGTTAAGAAAGCAACTGACCAGGTCAAAATAAAATTGCAGGAAAATGCTTTTCAGTTAGTCAGTTAATAACATACATATATGTGTGTGTGTGTGTATGTGTCTGTGTATGTGTGTGTGTGTGTGTGTGTGTGTGTGTGTGTGTGTGCATGTGTGTGTGTCTACTTCATATGGTCGACAGTTCAGAAAGTCAACTTTCTTAGGGCCGAGACCATATGATCGACTTTCAGAATGCCGACCATGTAAAGTAAACACAACAAGCACTTACCTTAATGTGTTAGCAGGGGGGGGCTATGCCCCCCCCTGCACCCCCCACACACACACATACACACCCCTTGTAACTTTAATATACCAACTCCGAGATCGCACTACAGTGCGGAAGTGGGAAATTTTCCCATTCCGCACTGTACGGAGATAGCGGTTCCCCATGGTCTGCTTTTCAAAAGTCAATCATATGATCCCGGCCATATGAAAGTCGACTTATAAAAAGTCAACCATGTGAAGGGGACCTATATATATATATATATATATATATATATATATATATATATATATATATATATATGTATATATACATGCATACTTAACCTCATAAATAACATTAATACGTAAAACAAAATATTAAGACAAAAAGGCACAGTATGAAAATATAGTACTTTGGGAGATACAAAAAATGTTCTATGACTTCTATGATTTTACTGACCTAATAGACTTCTCAATGAATAGAACAATACTAAATGCAACACGACAACGTTTAACAAAGCGCTAGACAGACAGAAAGAAAAAAGCCATGAGCTGATGAGAATGCATAGCAGTATCCCCATGTTATACACTGAAATGGGCTGACTGTCTCTGAAAATAACTTTATGTAGATTTCCTGGTGCACTTGTGTTATTTAACAGCACTCAGTTTAGTTTACATGACAGTAGCATTATCTAAATGTTTATGTACACGCCTGTCTTCAGTCTTTTGTGTATATTTTAAATTGGCAGTCATCTCTAAAGTTATTTTAAATTCTGAGAATCTTCCAGCTTAATTTCTTATTCAACATTGGCTTGTTGCATTTTAATATCATTATATTTATATATTTATTTTATTACAAAACTGTAAGAAACAACAAATGCACAAGATCTAAACAGCTGCGAAATACAACTGCAGAAGTTAGTATTTGATGTCTTAAATATGTAAAACATTCAGGATTACAGCCTATCATCTCATACAATATAACTGTCACAGACCTTCCTTACAAGAGATGCGCTAATGCATTTAATCGACACCTGCAGTACTACACCAGGTTACTCCCTAGGGATAAGGTCTCTGAATTTCTAACTAGAAAAATTTAGTTATGAGAACAGAAATATAGACAACTGTAGGCTGCCAGATGAAACATACCTAAGTGACATGCTGTAGAAACAGTCGTATTTAAAGTATGTGTCAGACTTCATTCAGTCAGCAAAGGTTGCCCAGTATCAGAAAGACCTATCCTTTGAATTTCATTTGTGTAAGTATGAATAATGGAGCGAAGCCTGTTATGGTGGTTCTGTATGATACCCGAGTTACTCTTGAAGGACGACATTCAACTTCACCCTCATTATGTTGTGTAACTACTTAAATGTGTGAACTTTCCAGGTTGTAGCTACTCCTATTACCTACAACAGCTAAAGTCAGCTCTCCTGCACCTTCTTGGCCTTGTAACTGGTGGTCAAACAATGAACAGGTTAGGCTTATATCAGTATCTTATGTAGAAATGCCTTACTTTGTATCAGTGTTCCACCTCTGGGTGCTGTTTGACGACAGATGCATACTGTATTGTGGATAGTCCGTAATTTTCATAGTCATCTCAGACAGACACACACACACACACACACACACACACACACACACACACACACACACACACACACACACACACACACACATACACACGCACACACTTATAAACACCTAGCAGTAGAATCTGACATTGTATTATTGACACATAGAAGATTACCAGTTCTGCATCAAAGGTCACTGTTTTCTTCTCAGGCTTTAATTGCAATAGTACTAGTTTAATTTAATGTATAATACATGAAAAGTGGTTTCCCCAAATCAGATTAGAAAGAAAAAAGTGCAACCTCACTGTATACATTTCACTGTATAGTGCTGAGGAATATGCCAGGCAGCCCTCAACATCCATAAATGGGGAAACAGTACAGGCACGATCCACAAACAAATATTATCTAATAATAGATTTGTGGCAATTCTGCAGGCTCTGATCTACGTTTAGAAGGTACAAAAGCATGTTTCAGAGGTTGACAGATGGTAGTAGCTTACAACACATACATCTATATACAGTTTTCTTTGCAGTGAAGAGCGTTGGCTATGCCACAAACAATGCCAGCCTTATGCCTTTTAATAATAATAATAACAGCACAACAAACTGCATTGCAAATGCATGTAATTATTAACACATCAGGCATCCATTTTCAATATGGGATACTTTATGCAGATCCATCCACAATAAACCACCACAGGATGTCCACAATAGGTTAGACTATTTAGGGAATAAAAAGCGGTTTTATAGCTCCTGAATAAAGTTATTGATCATGGAATTCATGTGCTTGTTTACTGTGGATTGTGTCAGTTCTGAATCAGTGAACAGGGTTCCAATAGCTTAGCAATGAAGGCAAAAGTGATTGTTTTTCACTTTGTGCAGATACCAAGATGAAAGGAGTTCTTCTATACCATTGCTATGTGGAAGTACTTCTGCGCCAAGTTATGATGCTTTTCTATACATTATAATAACAGTCCACCAACTATTAAAAGGAAAATATTTGCAGCTTCAAAAATGTGATTCATTGGTCTGCTGGATTTTATTGCAGAAAGCAAACCTGAAGAGAGGTAAAACCAGGTTGCACTTTAGGGAAAAAATACCATAATGGTAGTCTATACTCACCATGGTCTAGTATGAATGGAGTATTACAATCATAACCAAAGCTGCAGTTTTAGACCAAGGTCCCAGTAGTAATAAAAGCACTCACAAGGAAGATAGCAAATCAGTACTCAATAAGATGCAACCAACCCACAATATGTTGCTCTTTGACCTCCATCGCATTGCAACTAGTGATGGTTGTTGCTCTAGTGACATCACATCAGGCATTAGTGATGCTGCAGGGTCACGGGGGTGGACTGATGATTCAAAATTAGGGTAGGGAAAATAACTGAAAAATCATGATTTTAAAGGGACAGTCTGAATTTCATGGCACACTTATTTTTAATAGAAATTTGATATTTTCCAGCAAATACAGGACAGTAGAGAGGTATGTACTATACCTATATATATATATATATATATATATATATATATATATATACACACACACACACACACACACACACACACACACACACATATGCGCACACACACACACACACACACACACACACACATATGCGCACACACACACACACACATACACACACAGAGCTATATGTGCATATATAAATGCATACATATTTACATACAGTTGTGGGAATAAGATGCTGGAGATGGGCTTTCCCCCTGCAAAAACAATGTTTTTTTTCTATTACTGTGTTCTAATGTTCTATTACTTTATTGCTTTTCTTGTGGTGTACGGCACCTTTATTCCCTGGGTGTGGACTATATTCTTTGTCTTTAATGTTTTTTTTTGTTTGTTTTGCTTTGTTTTTGCTAGGTTACATGGTTGATTTTATATTTTTATGAGTAGTACTCTGATTGTAATTGCTGATTAATGATATAATATAGTTCTTCTGCAGCTGCTGGCTCTGTGACACAGAGGGGATGAAGGCCTAACTGTAAATCAACAATGAGGATTAGTTATGAGCCCCATCACTGCAGGAGTCAGGCAGGGATGGGGAGGAGTAAAGGGACATGACCCACTCATCTCATCCGGGGAGGCTGCATGCATTTGGGAGCACACTGTGCCTGTGTGATTTCCCAACACTCCTGCTTCATGGAAAAGAAGTAGAGGTGCTTGGTCGGAATGGGCCTTGTGAAAGTGAGGGAACAGCTTCCATGGGCTGACCATTGTATGCCCCAGGATATCTGCCAAGTATGTGCAGGAAGGATACAATGCAACTGCAAAAAAAGCTGAACCACTGATGTTGGCTGCCTAAAAGATTGCATTTCCTAACTGCCCCTCACTCAAGTGGGTAATGAATGGGGCTGATGACTGACAGGCAGTGGAGACAAAAAAAAATGACAAAAGTATTGCCCTACAATTGCATTACCTTTATCTACAGCTTTGATTATGATCAGAATGCTGAATGTGTACTAGCCCAAAGTGACTACTGACTTCCGTTATGAAAAGAAATCAAAGGAACATACAAAACACATTCATCCAGACAGACAGAGGGAGAGAGAGAGAGAGAGAAAAACAATGCACAACAAAACAACAACAACAAACACAAAATAAAAGGCCAATTTCTAAGTGCAATAAGGTCATCCTGTGTAAGCATTATGGAGAAATAATGGACTTGCAAGGGTCTGTAATTCCCTGTCAAGAAATAGAACTCTCAGTGCACTGATTGCACTTCTCTTCATAGTATTTCTCAACTTCCTGATCTTAGGAAACTTGAGACAATAGCCACTACAGATCAAATGTGCATACATTTTCTAATGAAACAACTACATTGTAACTTTATTCTGTTGTCTTACAGAAACTGAATAAGAAATTATTTATTTTTGGATTATTATTATTGCAATAAGCGTGAAACTTAGTGCAAGTCTGAACATTTCGCTCTATTTGTACAAACATTCCTGACCAAAATGGTAACCATTTGAAATGTCAGGAACCACTAGCATGAGTCCCAAAACATGAAGATGGAACACCCAAAAACAAAATTAAATATACTAAGTATGAGATTGCCATTTCCTGGAATATCCTCTTTCCTTTGAGGTATGGTGGTCTTGGCACTGGAATATATAAGTTAAGGGGGGTGGATGCGTTGTTTACTGCATAAAAAGACATCTAAAGGAGAAGAGTGATGTTCATCATTTGCTCTTCTACTGTTTTTTTACATATTTTTTTTTTTGGTCAGCTGGCACTCAGAGTTTAGAGTGCTGACATTGCAATAGGGAGGTAGACAAAAAAGTGTATCAAAAGCTGTTTATTTACCCTACATAATTTCCAAGTGTGAAAAAGGTACCCCCAAGAGTTATTGTGCCTTACAGTTTATTGTAATGAAGTACGTTAGTTATGGCATGATTTAATGGCTGCCTTTGTCCATCAGAGACATAGGTGTTAGTCCAGGGGTGACTTTCCAATTTCCTATACACTGGTCTAGGTTGTGCTTGAAAAGGATTAGGAAAGGACTCTGCTTCACATGGAAGGAAAGTCTATTCCTTGACTTCCAAAAAATAGATTCCAGTGAGGAGTGAACTTAGCAGAGAGCCCTGGGAACTCCACTGGTGACCGCCCTCTTTGTGGAGATGGTTGCTACAATATAACTTCCTGGGTCTTGTCTGTCATCCAGGTGGCTATTCAGTGAGTTACATATGGGTTTATAGCTAATTCCATGAGTCTGTCTACAATGGCTGAGTGGGTTATTGTATCAAAAGCCTTAACTAGGTCATGGTCGGCAATATATGCACCTTTTTCCCCGCATACCTTGCTTTGGTGAATTTATCAAAGTAGTCCACTCAGTTCATTAAGCATAAACTGCCTTTGGTTAAACCAAATTAGGTTAGGTCCAGAATTTGAAGGTTTCCTATGTCATTGTTAATCATCTGCATGATAATTCTTTCATGGATTTATATACAAGACTAGTCAGACTAATGGGTCTGTAATTCCTGGGGTTCATTGATGGTCTGCCTTTCTGCAGAGGGACGATTGTTGCAATCTTCCATTCACATAACATGAAGCCTGTGTGAAGGCCATGGTTGAACAGTGACTCTAATGACCCTGACAGGTCATATTTCAGTTTATTTAGAAGGCATCCAGGAATATTATAAGGGCCCATTAAAGCTATATTATTGGCCTTAGAGACAGCATCTATGATCTGCTCCCTACTGATAGCTGAAGTAGGGTATGTTAGATGGTATTTCCTTGGAGGCAGCTGGAAGGGAGGGAGAGGGTAAAGTTGGAGCTAAATTTGTTAGTCAGAATATTTGCTATATCTCCCAGTTCCATGAACGTTGTTGCATTTACCAACACTTCGGCATACTGTTGTGTGCTGCCTTAGAGGTTTTCGACAGCTAAAGAAGGACTTATGGTTGTCCTTGACCTGGGAAACTATCTTTACCTCAAAATTTGCCTAGACACGGTAAGGCCTTGTTATGTCTAATAATGGTGGCTGCCAAAAAAGCAATTACTAGAAAATGGAAATCAAAATTTAAACCAACTATACTGGAAATAGTGAATATAGTAACAGAAATAAAGCAACTGGAATTGAGATCTTTAGAAAGGGGTAGGAGCAAACGACAGAAAAAAATGGAATTGTGTGAACAATATACACAAGGGATGAATGAGGTTTAAAATGCAGCAGGACTTAAATGAGCTATGTAATGTTTGAGTGAAAATAATTGGGTAGATTATAAGTGATGTATAATGTTTGCAATTGGGAGTGTGTCAGTATGGTTTGTGATGTAAAATGCTTGCAACTAGGATTGTGTCGGTGTGGTTTGTTTTCATTTATAAAAATGTATGATTGCCTGTGTAGTAAGTAATGGTTTAATAAAGATGTTTCTTGTTTAAAAAAAGGCAGGAATTAAATAGTTTATGTAATATCGCTTAGGTTATATGATACATAGCAATATATGAGAAGTATAATGTTTGTTATGTTAATATAGTTTGATTACCTTTATATGAATGTAAATTTGCCTGTCTCAAGTGATAATTCAATAAAGGTATTTGAAAAAAAATTGCTTTGTTGGATTTAATTAATCCTCTTAGTTGTATATTCATTTTGATGAGAGAGTGTTTCCTCTTGTTTGGTGTTACACTTCCTAATAGCTATGACATTTTTCATTTTTTGTACAACCTGTTTAATTTTGGATTGTACTTGAGTTGTTTGTTTTTTTAATTAGTTTTGGGCTTAATTCTGGTAAGCACATCAGCCTCTGTACAATCTTTGACATAGTTGTACGGAGCTTCTGTTAACAATTCAGCACAGGCTACTCTATTATCTGAGTTTGGAGGGGCTTGACATTTTGACAAGTTATCACTTACAAGTAGCTTTCCTTAAAGTAGTTTCTAACTGGTACAGCAGTTGTTGGGGTTACAAAATTGATTCTTACTTCAAAAGAGATTTCTTTGTGGTCTGACCTTACGAGAAAGGACACAACACGGGGGCAGTATTCTCCCATATTTGTGAGTACCAGGTGCAATATGTTTGTATCTCTAGTAGGCCTATGCACTAACTGGTCAAGGATGTTTGTGTTTACAAAGTCTAAGAATTTCTGCACCTGCAAATTTTGGGGTCACATAGGATTCACAGTTTATATAGGGATAATTAGTGTCCCCTAAGAGTATGGTATTTGATTGAATGGTGAGTGTCTGCAATAGGTCTAAGTATGAGCTATGGGTTTCAAGTGACATAGAGGGTGACCTATAGCTTGCGAAGATATGGTATGGAACTTTGTCAATGGTAATTTGGATGTCAAGGAACTCCAGTGCATCACCCTGCTTAACCAATGTAGATGTATGCTTGGTACTGATGTAGATCGAGGCACCTCTAGCTATAGTCCCTATCTGTGCATTTGCTGGTCTAAATGTGCAGAAGGCACTGTAGCGTTGCACTGCCAGGTATTCTCTATGGCTTTAAACCATGCCTTGGGAACTGCACTAATGTCTACATTCTCCTAGGTGAGGAGAGTTTGAAGGGAGTGAAGCTTCTGGTTTATACTCCTGGCATTGAGCAGTAACACCTTTAGATTTGTTTTGGTATAGTTTGCTATACTGGAAAGTTTCTCAGTTTGACATTGCCTAAAAAAGGCTCTATGGAGAAGGACAACGTTTTAAACAATATTATAAAGCCTAAGGGGAACAGGTGCAGAACATCTTTCACAAAGCAATGTAGTTTGCTAACCATCTCCTCCACACTGACATATATTGCATCTCCTTAGAATGGCACCAAAAACTAAGCAAATTATTAAAGTCAATCATCTTCTGTTCATATTGTGTCTTCGTCCTTCATGAAAGTAGAATTCTACTCAATACTACACACATACCAGCCTGTGGCACACAGTCTGAGTGCTCCATAATGTCTCCCTTCATATAGACTAGGGAAGTATGTCTCAGATCATTTATACCTACATGGACTATGACTGAGTCATACTGGTATCTGTGCTGCAATGACTTGAGTACATGCATAACTTGGCAGTGCCTGGCCCCTGATAAACAACAGAACATTACTTTCTCCTTCTTCAACCTGGTGAGTGGGCATCAGAATATCTTGTCAATATTTCCTTCTTTAAACTGATTTGACACTGTTATTTTAATAGCCTTGAATAAAGAAAAAGTTGTAGGAGTCCATTTGTATGTAGTTTATCCCTTTTTGTCTGTACTGCTTCCTTCACATAATTTTTCTCTTCTGACCATTTTCTCAGTCACCTCATGAAGAATCTGCATCTCTTTATCATTCACGTTGCACTACTGAAACTTTTTAAGTTTCTTATCTGTCACAGTCAACTGTGAAATTATTAAATTAACTTCCAATTCATCACCAAGCAAAGTGTCTTGCTGCTTTGTCAAATATGAATTACAAAGCATTAAGCTAAATTAATTTCCTTTCCTGATTTATGCTTGAAAACTAAGTCATATTTCTATAACTGCATGAGCATTCCCTGAAATTTCACTGAAATCTTGATAGTTCCCTGTACAACAACCTGTTAAATATACTCTGCAATGGCTTCTGTTCACCTTCTGCCAGTACTGTTTCAACAAATACAGTTGCATAATGTTTTTACAACCATATAATTTGGCTAACAGGTCTTTTTTTCTTATCAGAATGTATCTGTTCTGACAGTCAGTGAAGGTTCTTGCTCTATACACAACTAGTTTATGTTTCTGAAAAATCAATGCACCAGTTTCATTCTGATTGGCACCTACTACTTGTAATGACTGGCTTATTCATATCAGACTACTTCTGTCACTAAATATTTATGCAATTCAAATCTCCTTTTGTTCTTTGTACTCCAGCAACATACTAATAATAATTTTCTTAATGGTGAAGATGTTTTTGAGGGGGTGCATCCAGGGATATCTATGAGTGAGAATCTGTGTCTAAATCATAGATATCCTACCCTTAGTTATTTAACTGGGAACCTGTGTATGTGTTTGTGTGTGTGTGTGTGTGTGTGTGTGTGTGTGTGTGTGTGTGTGTGTGTGTGTGTGTTTGTGTGTGTGTGCGTGCGTGTGTGTGTTTGTGTGTGTGTGTGTGTGTGTGTTTGTGTGTGCGTGTGTGTTCGTGTGCGTGTGTGTGTGTGTGTGTGTGTGTGTGTATGCACATGTAGACAAATTATTGTAGATTTCATTAATGTGGTTGAATTATATTATAGTGTAATACCATTTAATGCTAGATTTTAAAGCCATCCAGGAACACTAATGTTTACCTTTATTTGACAGTCTCCAGACAGTTTTGCAGGAGACTTACACAGCATACAGACTCAGCCCGAGTTTCTTGCAGGACTGTTATAAGAGGTGCTGCCGGATACTAAGTGACTGAGGGAAGGCAGCTTTTCCTGATCCCTACATAAATGGAGTGAATGACAGTCTGACACATACGAGCCAAAGGTGATCCTTAGTATCCACTACCACTAAATAATGGGCATATAGTTAAAAAGTTGATAAGTAGAACTAAAAGCTGACAGTCTTGAAAATCTGGCTCTCAGGAACAATCTCTTTTTGGAAGTCTTTTGGGATTCCCTAATGACAAAGAAGTATTCAGACCAGCCCCCTTTATGGAATGAGAGTCAATTGATTTGCTGAAGTGTCAATTTCTGGTTGTGATTGCGAGGGCACACAACATAATCCATAAAGCCCACACACAGGACAGCCAAGGCCTTTCATAATTACATTGTCTGTGCTTCAAGAATCAAGAAGTGATGCTTTATCAGGCCAGAAATTTGGGACTGTATTACAAGATTGAAGGTATAGTTGTTTAATGCTGGACTGCAGCACAATTCCTTTCAGCAAAAGGGGGGGGTTTCATTCCAGTACTTCAGCTGTTAAAATATAACTGATTTGCTGTACAGCTTATATTTCTTGCATTCCTTTCAGTAAAAAAAGGATCAACAGGCTATGGTGCTTGAGTTTCCCAAGGAAGTTAAATGTTATTTGAATAATTTATCAACCAAGCCCACTAAGGTATCCTGTTTATAATCTGGACCATCTTAGTAACTGCCAGATAAGACTCTAAATACTTTTACACATCTACACTTCTTTCACTGCTTCTTAGGCATAACTACATTTACTAATAATTGTTGTCTGGTCTGGTTGCCATAGTCTTGTAGTTTTCTTCAAGGTAGTGGCACTATTGTGATTTTGCAAGACGATCTGTGCCTCTTTGACATACATACTTCTTTCATTGCTTTTTTGCTATTATTGTATTTACTTGTAATTTTCTGCCTGGTATGGTGCTGTGGCCTTGTAGTTTTATTCACAACAGTGACAGTATTGTGATTTTGGTGCAAGATTTGAGCCCATAAAACTGTTCATATTTCAGTTCTGTTTGAAAAGATTAGATATTCTGTGTATTTATTGTCTACAGCTACTGCTGTTTCCCTGTTCTTAGATTGTTACATTGTTACAGCTGTTTTTACATTCCATTTCTGTTTGAAAAGATCAATTATTCTGTTTGTTTCCCTGCTTAATCTGCTCTTCTGTTTGTTACAACTACTGTTGTTTTCCTTTTTCTTGATTGTTAATGATTGTTTCAGGTCTCCCAAATCCTCTCCTTACATTAAGTATAACTCTCTGTGCTGTTTCCTCCTGTTTGTTACAGTAAATGCAGTTTTTCCCTGCCATCATTTTAAAAGTTAAACCTCCTTTAATTGCAGCCTGCCTAAGACATTAAAGCTCTGTCCATAACTCCCAACCTTTTATTGCAAAACGTCTGAACAAAGCCTAATAGAATGGGGGACAAAGGTCCAAAAATAGGGACAGATTTTAAATATTGCTCTTATAAACTTTAGAAAGTTGCTAGAATAACAGGATTTGTCTTAGCATTCATTTCTTTCTGATCAGTATGAAGTCTGAAACACAAATGTATATAATTATTTAGTGACTTCAGTCCTCAGATCATCCTAGTAATTTGCCAGAAAATCATAAATATTATAAGGAAAAAAACAAAAATATGAGGCAAAAATCTGGGCATTCTGCAAAAATCTGGATTGTTGAGAGATATGCCTGTTACGCAGTCACAGAATGAGAGAACTGTGATTTGTTACAGGTTCTGAGTCGCAGCTCTGCATTGGCTGGATTTACTGTTTTTTTTTCATTGAATTCCTCTCTAGCTCATCTCGTATAACCTGCACTGAACTGCGGTCATCCAGAATTTTTACTCAAAACTCTGACAAGCGTGGAAAACCTTGAAATGTGAGAAACAAGCTTCACTGATCTTAGCATTCGCCGGGCATTACAAACTGTTTTTCATCAAAAAAGGAATAAAAAAGATTGCACTTTTGTGTGCAGAGTTTACAACCACTGTTGTGGGTTCACTGTGCAAGAGCCTTTTCTCTATATGAAGTCTTCCCAAATCATACAACCTTAAGCTTGAGGCTACAGTAACTTGCATCAGGCACAATAAATCACAGCCTAACCTGTAATAGTCTTCCCTGGATATCTGTACATACCAGTACAGAAAAACTAGAACCCCCTCATGACCCATTAGGAAGGCTACCTAAACTAATCCCTGCATCCCGACAGAAACCCAACTCCGAGTGGTCATAACCACTGTAACCCTAGCCCCATAAATCATTCCTCTCATGACTATGAACCAGCACTTCTCCACAACTTCTGCAGCTAGCCTAAGTGAGATGGGTAACTTGAGACAGTGTAATAACTGTCTCATGCTTTCTGGTGATCACCTATTACTCAAAAAGCATAAAATAGTGTATGAAAAATAAGACATATTATAATGGCAATTGGATACAAAAATCTCAGACTCAGACAAGTCAGACATCAGGATCATCTACAGTACCTTACATACCACACCTCACTAAGACCATCATACCACATATAATCTTTCATATACTGAGGTTCTAAAGATTAACTTGCCCAAACTTAAAAAAACCCAAAACACAACACAGGAGCAAAACACCCTCAGTAAAATTCTCATCCTGCTAAACCTACTATCTCATATAGCACAAGGAGTCCCAAAGTCATGGATGCTGAGCCCATAAGGCAGGCATCCACCAAACCAAAAACATTCTACTTATAGGTGACTCCATTGTAAGATATACAGATGTACCTCTTACCAGGTTGAGCAAAAAAGGAGTGATTAGTTGCTTGTCTGGTGCCAAGATCTGTCAGATCACACACACACTTGAGTCTTTAAACAACAAGAACCCATATAACATACTAATACTGCATGTGGGTGTCTTTGACTTGAGATGTACTTCCTTAGACTATATGAAGGGAGACATGATGGAGCACTTGGACTAGATAGGTATGAGCCTAGTATTGATCAGCATTCTACATTCTCCAAGGATGATGCTGCAATTTGAAAAAAAAAATAACTGACTTCAATAATTGGCTTAGTTTTTGGTGTCATTTGAAGGGGGAACAATATTTTTCAGCCTGGGAGGATATGATCAACAGACCATGCTGCTTCACCAGGGAAGTTCTGCACCTGTCCCCTCTAGGTTTTCAAACATTGGCAAAAGACATTATCCACCCCATAATGCCTTTTTATACAATGCCAACCATTTACACCTACCAACATAGCAAAGCAAGTAAAGAAAAATGTGAACAAGTTAATGATCAGTGCTAGGAGCATAAATAAGAAATTTCAGCCTCTACAAGTTCTCCTCACACTAGAGGATCCAAACATCTTTGCAGTGACTGAGACGTGGTATAAAATGGCAGAGAGTACTCTGGCTGTGCAGGGCTCTAGTGTCTTCCACACTTTTAGACCAGCTACTGCACAGGAGGGGGAAAAAGATGCAGGTATTTCAGTCGTCATTCAAAAGAGACTCACATAGAGGCTGGTAAAGCAGCATAATACACTTGAAATTCTCCATGTCCAAATAACCATCAGAAAGATCATGTACCATATATTAACTGGCTTGCTCTAGAACTCCCTCTATGACAAAAGAAAGCCACAATGTCCATCTACAGGAACTAGAATCACCCAGTATTAAACCCAAGACCATTTTCCTGTATGATCTAAATTGTTCAGCTATAGACTGGGAATATTGCACCACCACTAGGGAACAAGCACAGAGACTCCTGGACTTTGTCAATATAAATGCCCTGGAACAATTTTAGTCAGAGCGCCCAAAAGGAGAAACATCATCTTAGACCTTGTTCTTACTAATATGGGGGCATCGTGCACCATCCCTTGCGTATCATCATAATTTATTAGGTCTGACCAAAAAGCTATCTCCCACAAAATAAAATTGTAACTACAGACCACTTCTCCTGCTGGTACCTTCAGGAGCGGCCTTAGATCAACTGGTGCCCTAGGCAAAAGGGCTCCACGGCGCCCCCATCCTGGTCTAACTACATTAAATAAATACTGGAAAAGTGGCCCTGCTAGAGCGGCGCCCCAGGCGGCCGCCTAGTTGGCCTATGCCTAAGGTCGGCTATGGGTACCTTTAGGAATTACTTCAGACATACTACCTACCCTAAGTGAAACACTGGCAAACTTCAAATCCCCACCAGACCCAGATAACTCTACCAAACAATGTGGAATCATACACCACTGAATTATACCAGTACGTAAACAGCTGCATAGAGGCATCTGTACTCTGTAGGGACAAGTGTAAAGCAAGCCAAACCCCCCCCCCAGTAGAACTTTAATATCAACAAGCTTTACAATAAAAGGAAGAACTTTTTGGCTAAAAGCAAGAAGGGTAATTCCCAGAATGATAGAGTCTACATCATTATATTAAACAAGCCATCTGGTGCTTAATTAAATTCACCAAAGGCAAGAGTGATGTGAAAATAGTTACCCAAGCAAAGAACAATCACAAGGCCTTTTTTAGATATGTCTGTAATCTCCGGAGCACAACACAACCGTGCACTAAACTGACTGTAAATGATGTAACATACACCACAACTAAAGATATAGATAACCTACTGGCAGATAAATTCAGCTCAAGCTTTACACCCCACCCCAGTATATCTTGCAAGAAATATCTGAAACTGACTCCTCCCCAGCTATGACAAAGACCAAGTCCTGCAAACTCTATCAAAAGCAAACAATACTGTGTCAATGGGTCCTGACAATATCCTAGGAATCCTCTTGAATAGCATGAAGCATGATTTAGCCACACCCGTAAAAATACTATTCAATTTCAGCCTCCATATGGATTCTGTGCCAAGCAATGGAGAATAACAATAATTATTCCTCTGCCTAAGGGGAGACCTTCCATAGACCAGGGCAATTATAACCTATAAATCTCAACAGCCTCATTTACAAAGTCACAGAAGGAATTATTATTAAATTAATCTATAATGATTTAGGGAACTTCTAGTCACCCGAGTCACCTCACTTTGGTGTCATCAAACTCAGGTCACTCTTTGAAAAGGTCACCAAAGCAGTGGACAAAGGTAAAATGGTACACACCACCTATGTAATCCTGGCCAAAATGTTTCACGCAATCCCCCACTCAAGCATAGTACAAAATCTGAATAAACTAGGAATAAACCCCTATGTTACCCACTAGATTGTAAACTAGCTCAAAGATGGTACACATGAGAACAAAACAGGGGAAACTACATCCACAAAAAAGACCAGATACCAGTGGAGTTTCCCAGAGTGCTGGGACCACTTCTGTTTGGCATCTACTTTTAAGAAGTGAAAGCCAGTAGTAAAGTGCTCTGGCTAACCAAGTCTGCAGATGACAGCAAGGGGTCTATATTAGATTATCGAATATTTAAAAGATTGAAAACCATATGGCCAACACCATATGTTCAAACTCTTAAATGTTCGTAAATTAAAAAAAAAAAAAAAAAAAAAAAAAAAAAACTACCTGAAAGGTTAAGTGGGGGGCAAGCCCCCCTGAACCCCCTACACCCCCTGCTCTTTAAATATACCAGCTCCGAGATTGCACTACAGTGCAGACAATGGAAAACTTCCATTTCTGCACTGTACGGAGATCTCCATTGAAACGTTCAAACATTTACATGTTCGATCATATGCTGTCGACCATATGACTTTCGAACATGTAAATGTTCGACAACACAATATAGACCCGACTGCAAGCTAGGAGAAGTAACTGAGTCCCCAGAATATTCAGCCATCCTACAGGAAGGCTTCTCCCAAACAAATAACTGGTGCCAGACTTGTGGTCTAAAGCTAAATGCCAAAAAAAATATCCATTATTCTTACCTTTGGAAAGTCAACTACGCTGGGGAACTACCACATTGATAATACACCCCAGAAGACTTGACCCAGTAATTTGAGAACTTATGTAGATAGTGACCCAAAATCTGACCTACATGTTTGCACCATGGTAATAAAATCCTTCTGTATTGCTCAGCCCATAAATAAAGGGATTACTTCTATGTTCAGGGATCTCACCCCCCCCCTTTACTCTGCCCTCATTAAACCAATCATTAATTAAAGTGTCTCTTTTAATATGTATCTGTCCAGAGACATGCAACAACTGGAATGCCCTCAGAGATACCTTACTAAAAGGACACACCATATCCTACATGGTCCACATTAAAGCCTTTAATACTATATAGGGTCTCTTACAGACTGCTAAAAGGTGACCTGTGTCTAGCATACAAGTCATCCTCCAACTCAGTACTGATGGACTTACTTCACATTAGCAAGTCAAATTGTGTCAGAAATACTTGATCCAGGGACCCAAACCTGCTCTGCAATGTTAACAGAATGACTTGGTTACACAGGCATATCCTGCAGTGGATACCAGTGCTCTGGAAATGACTCCCCATCCAAGGATGATGCTGCAATTTGAAAAAAAAAAAACTGACTTCAATAATTGGCTTAGTTTTTGGTGTCATTTGAAGGGGGAACAATATTTTTCAGCCTGGGAGGATATGATCGACAGACCATGCTGCTTCACCAGGGAAGTTCTGCACCTGTCCCCTCTAGGTTTTCAAACATTGGCAAAAGACATTATCCACCCCATAATGCCTTTTTATACAATGCCAACCATTTACACCTACCAACATAGCAAAGCAAGTAAAGAAAAATGTGAACAAGTTAATGATCAGTGCTAGGAGCATAAATAAGAAATTTCAGCCTCTACAAGTTCTCCTCACACTAGAGGATCCAAACATCTGTGCAGTGACTGAGACGTGGTATAAAATGGCAGAGAGTACTCTGGCTGTGCAGGGCTCTAGTGTCTTCCACACTTTTAGACCAGCTACTGCACAGGAGGGGGGAAAAAGATGGAGGTATTTCAGTCGTCATTCAAAAGAGACTCACATAGAGGCTGGTAAAGCAGCATAATACACTTGAAATTCTCCATGTCCAAATAACCATCAGAAAGATCATGTACCATATATTAACTGGCTTGCTCTAGAACTCCCTCTATGACAAAAGAAAGCCACAATGTCCATCTACAGGAACTAGAATCACCCAGTATTAAACCCAAGACCATTTTCCTGTATGATCTAAACTGTTCAGCTATAGACTGGGAATATTGCACCACCACTAGGGAGCAAGCACAGAGACTCCTGGACTTTGTCAATATAAATGCCCTGGAACAATTTTAGTCAGAGCACCCAAAAGGAGAAACATCATCTTAGACCTTTTTCTTATTAATATGGGGGCATCGTGCTCCATTTCATGCGTATCATCATAATTTATTAGGTCTGACCAAAAAGCCATCTCCCACAAAATAAAATTGAAACTACAGACCACTTCTCCTGCTGGTACCTTTAGGAATTACTTCAGACATACTACCTACCCTAAGTGAAACACTGGCAAACTTCAAATCCCCACCAGACCCAGATAACTCTACCAAACAATGTGGAATCATACACCACTAAATTTTACCAGTACGTAAACAGCTGCATAGAAGCATCTGTACTCTGTAGGGACAAGTGTAAAGCAAATCAATAAACACCCCCTCCCCCCAGTAGAACTTTAATATCAACAAGCTTTACAATAAAAGGAAGAACTTTTTGGTTAAAACCAAGAAGGGTAATTCCCAGAATGATAGAGTCTACATCATTATATTAAACAAGCCATCTGGTGCTTAATTAAATCCACCAAAGGCAAGAGTGATGTGAAAATAGTTACCCAAGCAAAGAACAATCAGAAGGCCTTTTTTAGATATGCCTGTAATCTCTGGAGCACAGAACAACCGTGCACTAAACTGACTGTAAATGATGTTACATACACTACAACTAAAGATATAGATAACCTACTGGCAGATAAATTCATCTCAAGCTTTACACCCTACCCCAGTATATCTTGCAAGAAATATCTGAAACTGACTCGTCCCCAGCTATGACAAAGACCAAGTCCTGCAAACTCTATCAAAAGCAAACAATACTGTGTCAATGGGTCCTGACAATATCCTAGGAATCCTCTTGAATAGCATGAAGCATGATTTAGCCACACCCCTAAAAATACTATTCAACTTCAGCCTCCATATGGATTCTGTGCCAAGCAATGGCGAATAACAATAATTATTCCTCTGCCTAAGGGGAGACCTTCCATAGACCAGGGCAATTATAACCTATAAATCTCAGCAGCCTCATTTACAAAGTCACAGAAGGAATTATTATTAAATTAATCTATAATGACGTAGGGAACTTCTAGTCACCCGATTCACCTCACTTTGGTGTCATCAAACTCAGGTCACTCTTTGAAAAGGTCACCAAAGCAATGGACAAAGGTAAAATGGTACACACCACCTATGTAATCCTGGCCAAAATGTTTCACGCAACCCCCCACTCAAGCATAGTACAAAATCTGAATAAACTAGGAATAAACCCCTATGTTACCCACTAGATTGTAAACTAGCTCAAAGATGGGACACATGAGAACAAAACAGGGAAAATACATCCACAAAAAAGACCTGACACCAGTGGAGTTCCCCAGAGTGCTGGGACCACTTCTGTTTGGCATCTACTTCTCAGAAGTGAAAGCCAGTAGTAAAGTGCTCTGGCTAACCAAGTCTGCAGATGACTGCAAGGGGTCTATATTAGATTATCGAATATTTAAAAGATTGAAAACCATATGGCCAACACCATATGTTCAAACTCTTAAATGTTCGGAAATTAAAAAAAAAAAAAAAAAAAAACTACCTGAAAGGTTAAGTGAGGGGGCAAGCCCCCCTGTACCCCCTACACCCCCCGCTCTTTAAATATACCAGCTCCAAGATTGCACTACAGTGCAGACAATGGAAAACTTCCATTTCTGCACTGTACAGAGATCTCCATTGAAACATTTGAACATTTACATGTTCGATCATATGGTGTCGACCATATGACTTTCGAACATGTAAATGTTCGATAACGTAATATAGACCCGACTGCAAGCTAGGAGCAGTAACTGAGTCCCCAGAATATTCAGCCATCCTACAGGAAGGCTTCTCCCAAACAAATAATTGGTGCCAGACTCGTGGTCTAAAGCTAAATGCCAAAAAAAAAAAATCCATTATTCTTACCTTTGGAAAGTCAACTGCGCTGGGGAACTACCACATTGATAATACACCACTGAAGACTTGACACAGTAATTTGAGAACTTATGTAAATAGTGACCCAACATCTGACCTGCATGCTTGCACCATGGTAATAAAATCCTTCTGTATTGCTCAGCCCATAAATAAAGGGTTTACTTCTATGTTCAGGGATCTCACCCCCCCCCCCCCCACACACACACACTTTACTCTGCCCTCATTAAACCAATCATTAAGTAAAGTGTCTCTTTTAATATGTATCTGTCCAGAGACATGCAACAACTGGAATGCCCTCAGAGATACCTTACTAAAAGGACACATGATGTCCTACATGGCCCACATCAAAGCCTTTAATACTATATAGGGTCTCTTACAGACTGCTAAAAGGTGACCTGTGTCTAGCATACAAGTCATCCTCCAACTCAGTACTGATGGACTTACTTCACATTAGCAAGTCAAATGGTGTCAGAAATACTTGATCCAGGGACCCATACCTGCTCTGCAATGTTAACAGAATGACTTGGTTACACAGGCATATCCTGCAGTGGATACCAGTGCTCTGGAAATGACTCCCCATCCACATAAAACAAAGCTCATCCCTATCCACATTCAAGCATAGCTTTGATTAATGAATGAAAAATAGGAAATTTACCCCAGGACTGTCCCCATATTACTAATGGACATGGGTAATTTGTAGCTCCTAAAAGCTTGATCCCATGCATGGGGCCCCTCTTAATATCTGGGGTATGATCCTAGCAATTATCATTGGAGTAATATAGAAGTATAGATTGGAATGGCTAAGGTGAATTTGAACACCAAATGGGAAAGTCTAATTTAAGCACAAAAATGGGATAGTTGGCTAGGCTTAAATGACCTGTAAGGGCAGTTAGCCTAGTGCTAGCCTATGAGTCTATCACTCAGTGAACATATGCATAATGCAAAAAGTCAGATCAGCACCAAGTGCATCAGGCAAGACACTTGAGGGAACGACAGCATATGGCTCAGATAAGCAATGATCTGCATCATGTCATCTGCAGCGTGTTTATGCTGGGACAGTGCAGTAGAAGTTACACTAACAAGTGGGCTCATCTAACAGATTTCAGTCCTTAGCTGAACTGGCTGATAGTTTAGATGAATAAGAAGGTTACATGAAGTATATCACTCTGGATCCAACTATGGCAGACCTTGTATGGATTGATAAGAAACATGACGACATGGATCTGTTTCATAAAGTGGCAGAGGTTACAAATGGAATGAAGTGGTCCTGACTTTGTAGTATTTTTTGATCACTATATGCGTGCACCAATAAGATAGAACTGTTGTACTGTATGTGTTGCTATTTGTGGTTGGCTTGGAAGAGTTAATGCATGTCACAAGGGGTAGTCCATCTCCCTCTTAATCTGGAATGTTGAACGCTGGCTATTGCTCATTTTTGTTATTTACATCAGTGGTTTTTCAACCTTTCTACACTTGGGGACTAGTGAAAATAGGAGAATTATTTCAGGGGCCACTAAGGAAGACATAGAAAACATTATTTATAAGGACCCAATTAAAGCAATTGCTGTTTGAGCATTGTATGCCAACATAGTAATCTCACCAATTAAGAAAGATATGGATACATAGTGTGACCACAGAAAATGAGTGTACTCAGAATATAGATACATAGTGTGACCACAGAAATCGAGTATTCTCAAGATATTGATACATAGCGTGACCATAGAAATTGAGTATACTTAAGATATATATACATAGTGTGACCATAGAAATATACTCGTCATCCAGGACAATACTATCCCACTCCACTCCACTACATTATCCAGGCACAGAGCCAGATCAAGGTCAAATGGGGCCCTATCCAGGGTAATGGATCAGCCGCCCCCCCAGCCATTCCAGTTTCCCATTACTTGGCTATTGCTCCCCAGTTACCATAAACACTGTTCAAAAATCCCAGTGTGTGTATACCGTTTTCTGCTTTACATCTATAATGATTATAGATATTTGGATTTAATTTAAAACATTATTTCAAATTTTATAGCACAAACATTGATAGACATTTGCTAAACAAAACAATACAGTCTCAGAGTGAAAACAGACTTAACAATAAAAATTATCTGCCCTTGAAACTCACATTCACCTAAACAGCATTGAAATCCACATTCAAATAAAATGCATCTGGTCAGTAGTGAATTAAGTTTACCTTTGTGCTGCTTTCAAATCATATGCCCCTTGCACACATTTTTAAGACCGTGCAAAAATGTAAGAGTTCTTTGATTCACCTTCCTGATTGTACTAAATTATATTCCTTGTATAATACAGCACCACTTGGAGCATGTTTTAAATGTATAGTTCTCAACATTGTTCCAGTAAGCAATGAAACAAAACATATGAACCAATAATGACAAAAACTGCCAAGTTCAGAACATTTCAACCATAAAAGGCTAATCAAACCTGCCATTACAATCTACCAATATCAATCAATATGCACAATCTCTGCAGAAGTAAAAGTCACCTGAATACTTCCACATTAAAGAGATCTGTAACTAAAGAAGAGGTTGCTGCTAGCAAACAACTTAATATTTCAGTGTGTTTCATCTACAAGTTCAGTGCCTGCTGCCCTTGGAAAAAAATGATAAGCTGGTAATATTGTAATAGGGAATGGGTGCTAAAATGAAAACAGGATCATAGTTACTAGGCATCTCATGCAACAGAGGACGTACTCAGGACTGCAGCACCCCACTCCCCTTAAAATGCAATAGAGTATTTATTAGCAATCCATCTACATGCTCTGGGAATAGAACCCACAGCATTCTACAACAGAAGCAATTATGCTACCTGTTGTGCTAGTAACACTGCTTCTAAGCACTCTATAGCAAAAGTGATACAATTTGCTAAACAAAACAGTTGCACACTGTAAACAGATTTAGCATGAGCAGCAGTAAACTTCTCTTCCCCTGAAGCTCATAATTCTTTGAAAATGCACCTGAAACTCAATTTCTTGAAAAATGCACCAGAAACTCAGTTTCCTGAAAAATGCAGCTTGGTAGTTAGGTAGAGGATTCAGGCAGTTGTTTTCTGTAATTAAGATACATTAAGCAAATTACTAACCACCTGCTAGGGCATATCACCCCCCCCCCGCCACATACACACACACACACACACACACACACACACACACACACACACACACACACACACACACACACACACACACCTCAGCCTCTTAGTGCAAGAAATCTGGACAAAGCCTAAAATAAACAGGGACAGATTATAAATATTGCTCTCATGAACAGAGAAAAATTGCTAGAATAACAGAGTTTGTGTTAGTATGCATTTTTCTAAAGGATATGAAGTCTGAATCTTCAGTCCTTTTTATGAGGAACAGACCAAACAATATGGGGCAACATTTTGGACATTCTGCAAAAATCTGGACAGTTAAGAGGTATGCTACCTACCTACCTACCTCTTACACACACACACACACACACACACACACACACACACACACACACACACACACACACACACACACACACACACATACACACACCATACATCTCAACCTCCTAGCACAAAAAATCTGGGCAAAGCCAAAAATAATAGTGGAAACAAAGCCCCAAAAATAGGGGCAAACTTTAAATATTGCTCTTGCAAACATAAAGTTGCTAGAATAAAAGGTATTGTGTTACTGTGAATTTTCTGCAGGATAGGAAATTTGAAACTCAAATGCCTGTCATTATTTAGTGAATTCTGTCCTCACGGATTTGCCACAATAAACCCAAAAAACACAAATTTTATTAGGAACAGACTAAAAATATGAGGCAAAAATCTGTACATTCTGTGAAAACCTGGGCAGTTGAGAAACACCTCCCTCCCTCTTTTTACACACACACACACACACACACACACACACACACACACACACACACACACACACACACACACACACACATGCACACTTACCTCTCACTTGTCCAATCATAGTCTGCCTTTCAAATGTCTTCTGGCATTCAAATTCTGCACACACAGAAGACAGAGATGTAAACAGCAGGTTGCCTAGACACAGAATACGAAAACAGGTTGCACACACTTGTCATGTTTGTGCGACCAGACGCAAAAAGTGTTCTTCTTCAAGAATGCCCTTTAAAAAAAACTTTCTTTTTAATTAAAAAACAAGTCTCCCAGCCAGCATTCCCCCTCCCAGCCAGTGGTCACTAGGCAACTGCCTTGCTCGCCTAGTGCTGGATCCAGCTCTGTCCAGGTGTATAAATGGTAACATGGACCGGCAGGAAATTTATGCCAGACTGGACCCGGTCCTTGGACTGGTGGTTGAAAAAGACTACTTTACATAATAAGGAATGAGTGGTATTTCAGGTAAACATTGTAATCAATTTGCAACACGGACTTCCCTTAATAGAGGACATTAATAGTTTGCATTCAGCTTTATGATCCCTAAAATCATACCTCTCAAATGTCCAGATTTTCACAGAATGTCTAGCTTTTTACCTCATACTTTTGGTCTGTTCCTCATAAAAATTTGTGATTTTCTGAAAAATCATTG